>NC_034176.2:69085596-69156748 GCF_002021735.2 Oncorhynchus kisutch
GGTGCCAACACCAGTCAAAAATACACCAAATCACCATCTAATTTTATCACAGTGATGAATCAATTTTTGACGACTGGGTGATATAGACCTCTGACCTCTGACTCTTATGGCTGGAATAATAAGCTACAGTAACTTCCAGTTAAACTCAGCTTTACTCATACTGCAAATAATAGAGCCCTTTTATTGGCCAAGGTTTTGCTACAGTAGGATTATCTTGGCCCATGCATAGGATGGCCCTGTCTTGGCCTGGTAGCTTGACTAGAACACAGGACAGCTTGTCCCACTTGGTGTCCTGCCAGATGTGTTAAAGTGTCTGTTTTGTTTTCGTGACATGGTGAATTTCAAGAGACTAGAGAAACAGGACAAGGACAATTGAAATCCAAAACACACATGCACTCACACTGACACACTTTTACACTTCAGTGTGTAAAACTTCAATCAATGGTTCAACGGTCAGAGGCCTTAGAAAAGCACTTTAGGAAAATGAGTTTTAGCTTGTACAGGTGTCATTCAGTGATGCCAGAGTGACAGGTGACAGAGTAGGATGTGTCCCTCAGGTGAGTGGGGAACCGGTCAGGGACAGTGAGAGGGACTTAGTTATTTTACTGTTCTCTGTCACACACTAAATGCTAGTGATTGATTGACGTATTGATTGAAACATTCACTTATTTTTTACTGTTCAACTTGAATTGTCACCAGGAAGTGATGAATTTATTTTTCTTAGCATGTGTGTTTGCTTAGGCTTGTGGTTTGTGTGTTTGTTGTGCTCATGTGTAGCCTGCATGCGTGGGTGTATGTTTATGTGTGAGTGATGAGTTTTTTTATTATGTTGACGCTGTGTGAGTGGCCCCTAACCTAGCTGGGAAGGCCCCTATCCTGGAGTATGGATTACCATACGCGATAGGAGGTGAGTCGTTAAGCCCTTATGACTAATAGCCTTGTCAGAGTGAGATCAGCAAACTTGGTCAAAAAGATCAACGTCTCTATACAGACCAGGCAGCAGGATCTCTCCCCCCCCCTCTCTCTCTCCCTCTCCCTCTCTTCTCTCTCTCTCTCCTCTCTCTCTCTCTCTCTCTCCTCTCTCTCTCTGTCTCTGTCTCTCTCTCTCTCTCTCTCTCTCCAACCTACATTACTCCTCCTAACGACTATGCGTCCTGTTCATTAGCACTGTACTTAATGTTCTATCAGTCTGCATTACAGAGAGAAGAAGAAACAACTTTCCACATGGGATTGGGCCGAGGGAATATGTTATTGGTATACACAGTGATGTGACTCCACATCCTTGCAGGTGCAGTAGGAAATCCTGTGTGTTCCACACTTTTAGTCTACAGACTTTTATGTAGACCTGGGAGATATACTGTAGGTGGAATTGAGCTAATTACTGATGTTGATCAATTAGCTCAGTTTTAATGTAATTAGTGACAGTGTCTGGTTGGAGCTAAACCCTGCAATCCCTGCATCACTTCTTCCAGACACAGGGATGTGTGGTAGATGGTTCCAGTAGTACTGCTCTGTATGTTTGAGGTGTGATTGTTACTACCACACTGCCTGCTGGGGTAGACTACTGCAGATAAATCACACTAAACCCAACCTCGCAGACGCTCGGCTGACAAAGGAGATTAACCAGGGGTGCATAACGCGCACACACACACACACACACACACACACACACACACACACACACACACACACACACACACACACACACACACACACACACACACACACACACACACACACACACACACACACACACACACACACACATTTATATATATACACACACACGTCTAGAGATGAGAACAATTCAGACCCCTCTTCTGTCTCCTTTTTCTTCCCTCGTTCTCTCTTTCTTTGAGACGGGGGACTCAGATAAATATTCACTTATTAAAGCGTAACTGGAATTGACTGTGTCATGCATCAGCCTAATAGCTGAAAGCCCTGGTTCAATACGGCCGAGTTGGGGGAGAGGCTTTGCTAATGGAACAAGTGACGTGGTCGCAGCCCAAACGCCATTCATCAGACCGTTCGTTAGGGCCTACAAAGGCCTGCCATCCCACATACCCTGGCCCATCTATTAACCCCAGGCAATGGAGAAACCGCCGGATTATGGAAATAACACGTTCAGGAAAAGAGGACGCCGATAGGCCATCCATGTGGAAAAGATTGGTGTCAGGAGTGGCTTCTCAAATCTGTCTGCCGGAGTGAGACAGGCTCGTTTTTCTCTCTCAGAAGACAGACTGTAGTGCTGTACTGTAGGTGCTGTTGCGCCTGGAGAATTGAGGGTTGCATCAGAGGGAGAAACCTGGACCAGTGGTAATGCTGCTCAGTCTCTGGATATTAAATTCCTGCCCACCACTAATTAAGGGCTCCGACTGTGGTCGCCGTTTTCTACGTCATTGACTGAACAAATTGTTAGTTGCACCGATCTAATCTGATCGTTTTTTCTGATTGGAAAAGCATAGTACCACTTCTCCTCTGGGATCACACTAAGATGCAGGGATGAGAAGTAGCAAGGTGAGGAAGAACAGAATGAGGACGAGGAAGAGGAGGATGAGAGGGAAAAAGGGAGTATTTTATCTGGATAACATAGAGGTCACAAAGCAGGACAGAATCCAGAGCAGGGTCTGGTGAGTTTCATGTCTCCATGGGTTTACATTCTAACCCCGAACATCACAGAGCAGCCTCTCTACTCTCTAAGCCCCCTGATCGTTACTCTTCTGAGGCCCAGTTATGTGTTGCTCCAGAGAATAGACTCTTCTGAATGGATGGACATTGAAGATAATGTCATAGATGTGTGTAACTAAAATGATTGTGTGTGTGCCTGTGTTAATGTGTCTCCACGTGAGCACCTGTGGTTTCAGAATGATGCTATTCCTCATATCTCCTGGCCTCTATTCCAAATAGCAGGCAACAGGCCGCTAATCCTGGCCTTCAGCTACAGTATGTTACAAAAACTGGAGATCCATTCCATTACTCTGCCCTCTAGCGCCTACTGTACCATATAACCCTCTGGTATCTGGCTACTGGGGTCATTCCTCTACTCCACTAACCTCCATGACACCACTGGCTGATTAGTTCTCTCACACTACCTCATTCTGAGAGAATGCCAGGACAGAGGAGCCAGACTTGGGGACAATAGAGTGACATGGTGGTAGGGTGATCTGGGATGTGTGCCTTGGCTCTGTTAACCCTGTTGGCTCTGACAACACAATAGGCCTGAGCCCTAACCCAGATCCCACACAGTCCCAGTGTGTGAGGGGATGTCACTAGCACCAATAGCGCCCAGTAGCAACAAAGGCTGCGTCCAGTCAGCAGTTTGATGGTGACGGGTCCAGGACTACGGCACACGGTTGGCTCCACAAAGGGCCAGGAAGCCGAGTGGCCTGGTGGGGACTTCTGGTCACTATGGTCCACCAGGCGTCTGCTCAGCAACAGGTGTGTAGGCACAGGGAGGATGGGTGAACAGTCAAATATTGATGAGTGGACATTGAACCTGAGAGCTGCTGCACTCAGAGCCTTGCCATCCTGGCCAAACACAACTCTTCTAACTTCCTCAGTTTGTGGAGAGAAGAGAATATTCTCCCTCATCCTCCTCTTTCTCCTCATTTTTCTCCCCCTCTTTCTCCTCTTTCTCCTCCTCTACAGTTTGATGGATGTTAATAGCCTCCTCTCACTTTCATAATAGGTTTTGGTGCTGAAAGCGCCAAAAAGAAGAGCCCACTGATCTTTGTGCTCCAGACCAACTTCTCTAATTGCTCCAGTATGTTTGGACTGGTGACACATGCACCATTCAACACTGCTGTACAACACTAGCAGCAGCTCTGATAGAGGGGAGTTGACTGACTGGCAGACACTGGGAATGAAATGGCTCTTAGATAATGATATGTTTATGAGGTGAGGATGATGATCTAGATTTGTAGTTTGGTTTGGAGCTTCAATGGGAGATGTGGGATAGAGGAGTATAATTATAGACACCAGGGGACACTGTCTCCCATGATGCTAGGTGGAAAATGGTGAGATGCCAATAGATTTATTAGAGATACAGTGAGATTGGTAGATATTGTGTCTCTATGGGTTTCAAAGGTTTTTGGTTGATGGGTGGTTTGTGTTTCATTCAACCGATATGTCCTGTGTGTACGATTTGTGGGGTGGAAATATTTGGACATGGGATAGGGATTGCATAAGATAATCATGTTATGTAAAACAGGGTTTCACCTAGTATGATCCTTTTGGACACTGTGCTTCCGTTATGCGCCTATGCTTCTAGTATTGGCTTCAATATCATTTCAGTCTGGAATTGAAATGGACTTTAAATGGACCGAGTTTTAAATCCACATTCAATTTGAATTGAATATCCAAGTCATGTTCTGAATTCAAATGCCTCACAATGGACTTGACTCCAATGGACCTTGTCTTTCTTCACTTCCCTTTCTCCAGCATCGGGTGTCCAGACTTATCCTGTCCATCAAGCGATGTCTCCCGGCTCAATTCAGACCCACGCCATGATGCCTCCCTTCAACGCTGACTCAACCGAGCATGTGCGGATCACACAAGGTCAGCATGGCTATGAGCGATGGAGGGGAGGGGCTCGGAGGGGTCGGGTCATGTGAGCAGCAGGAAGAATCACTTTATCCGTCTTCCATCCATCTATCACCATGGCGATGACTCTGACAGTCATCAGGCAGAAAGCCAGACAGCCAGTCAGCCATGCGCTGGTTTACCGGTAATGCCTAAACATGACAAACTACAGAAGAAGAGCAGAATTTGTTTTTGTTGAAAAAAGGAAAGAAAAGGTTCACCAGCATTCAGCATCTTTTCCCCCTCTCTCCAAGGCAACTTCCCTTTGCTTTTATGTAGGTGATAATACATCCTGGGGGAGAGATATTTGTGGGTGTAAATAAATCAGATTTCATAGCGTGTTCCTGACTGTGTATTGGAGAGCGGCGCTCTGTTTTAAAGGCTGTTGAGTGATTGAATGTGGAAACGCATGGAAAGAGCTTACAGGCCAGTAGATGTGCCAGACACAGCCAGAGTCGATTGTTCTTATGGGGGGGAAGTGGAGGGGAGGCTTGGAGCGCCCAGCTCCCAACACCACACTTCCACTGGCTGGAGTGGTTTCCACTAACTGGTCCTGGATCTTGAAGTTGATGCTGAAAGACGTTCACACACACACACACACCCGCACATACGCACACACATGCACACACACACACGCACACACACACACACGCACACACACACACCCGCACGTACGCACACACATGCACACGCCCTTAGCACCCTGTGTTTACCCGTGTTGGCAGGTCTGTGGAGGGGTTATTACGTAGATAAGGAGACAGACTAGCTGGCCCCTCTTAAATGTGCCTCTCAGCAGGAGAAAACAAACCCTTCTCTTTTTCACTCCAGAACGTGAAATAGAACAAGACACTGTAAATGACTGCACTGAGAGAAGTGTGATTTTAGTTCACTGGTCCTGTTTGATTGAAGCTTTAAGGTAATTGCTGTTTGTGCCGCTTCATCTTGTACCCGTCATACACACAGTCATGAAATCATTCACCAGGCATGTGTGACCAGACTTTCTCCTCGTTCTGTTGATCAAAGGAACAACGTACATAGTTGACCTTACAGTACCCAGAAAATAGGTGTTATGATCTGTATCTGTTAAACAGGGCTGTACAGGGGCTATGGTAAGTATTATCAGAGGCTCATTTAGAATGACAGAAAATGAAAGATAAAACATAACTTCTGGACGTTATGGAGTTGGACATCTAACTAAAGTGTCCAGCCACACACTGTATTTTTTACAGTAACGTTGTGTCTGTATGTAGGGATATTAAAGTTTGCCTTCATTCAGTTCAACTATATTTATTCAATACTGTGAACTGATTGACTGGGCAGAGGAATATCTCCTTTGGTATCATTTACCTCTGTCCCTTCTATTCACCAAAATGGACTGAGATTACTGAATGAGAATCCATACTTGGTTGGAATATTTCAGACAAGATTTTCTCATTTCTTCCTCACACACACACATGCAATGTACGCACAATCCTGACCCAGCTAGCCCTGGGACTAATTATCATCTTATGGAAATGTGTCTATTTCTGCAATCCCTAATTATTTCTGTTATTCCAATATCGACTGGGCTTTGATGTCCCAAAATCCTGTATTTAAATAGTGGAAGATTCCTATCCTCCCTGCCCTCTGAGGATTGTCCATGTAAAATACATGGAGCCAGAGTAGGTATTAGCAGGCCTCTGGGGGCTGGACATTGGATGATTCCTCTTCCTGCTCTCTGTCTTCCCCTCTCTGCCCCCGTCTGGTCCTCTGTGGGTCTCACTATGAAGCCTTTATGATGAGGGACTGGGGAAATGTAGTGTGTGATGTAAGTCTCTGATATAAGGGGATTTGTAATGTGTAAATGTATCTCTGCCTGATCTGTAGTCTAGCTACCTGAGGGATTGATCTGGAGTGGAGATAAATGATCTCTAGGACAAAAGTACATATGTGATTAATATATTGACTTTATTTCCAAACAGATTAAGTGACAAGGTGATCCTCAATGGATTATGATTTTAATGTGGTTTTATGGTTACAGTGAACACAGCACGCACGCTATCCTTTAAAAACACTTGTGTAATGTATACATGATGAATGCTTTTTACATGAATCATAAAGGAATCATGTCTCTTAGATGGATTGGCTATGTGGATGGGACTTTTGTTTCATTGAAGAGTAAAGTGTGTAAACAGCACCGGCATCATCATGGGGCTGTTTCATCATATTAGAAGGGTTAAATGATGCTCTTCCAGATGGTGAGGTATAAAACTGGCCAAACATGTCAGTGGTGTGGGACACTGACGTAGTATGTTTCCTATCTATCATGCTAAGCAGAGTTGGATATTTTATCATATCCAGAAGTGTCAGGATTCCACCCTAAACGAGTGTGTGAAACCCGTTTAGGAAGCACAAGACAAATCTCACATGATGACATGGAGTTTTTCTTTCTACGTAGAAACATGACATTTTTACCATTTGATCCAATCCAATTCCTCTGCTATGTAGTGCTGTAGGTTGCATGGATGCATAGATCTAGAGCTACTAGAGATGTTTAGAGTCATCACTATGTGCACTTCTGGGTATCCTGGTACATGGTCCCATCTCTGAAAGATGACTGTGTAAAACCATCATTATGTATTTTTATATAGATGAGCTATGGCTACCTGCGCTCTCAGCCACCGTTTTATTAATGGTGAGCTGTCAGAAGAGGGCTGCTCTGCATATTCGCATATTAAACAGCCAGGGAGGGAGATGCCCACTTTATTACGGTCTGGTATAAATCAGACTGAAGCATCTCTCCTCCCTCACTGTCTTTTTCTCCTCCTCCTACTGTTCCACCTCTTCTTCCTAGACTGTCTTCTGCTTTCTTCTTGCCCCTCCTTTTGCTTCACTATAATCTCTGCTTCCTCCTTTCTTCCATCTCTTCTATCTCCTCCTACGCTCCTTCGCCTCTTTCTCCTCTTGTACCTGAAGAAATGGCATGCAGGTCCCTGTTGGCCCTAGCAGACATACACTACATTAACAAAAGTATATGGACAACTGCTCGTCAAACATCTCATTAGAAAATCATGGGCATTAATATGGAGTTGGTCCACCCTTTGCTGCTATGACAGCCTCCGCTCTTCTGGGAAGGCTTTCCACCAGATGTTAGAACATTGCTGCGGCAACTTGGTTCCATTCAGCCACAAGAGCATTAGTGAGGTTGGGGACTAATATTGGGTGATTAGGACTGGCTCACAGTCTGCGTTACAATTCCCAAAGGTGTTCGATGGGGTTGAGGTCAGGGTTCTGTTCACATCGATCGCAACAAACAGTTTCTACATGGACCTCGCTTTGTGCACGGGGGAATTGTCATGCTGAAACAAGAAAGGCCTTCCCCAAATTGTTGCCACAAAACTTGGAAGCACAGAATTGTCTAGAATGTCAATGTATGCTGTAGCGTAAAGATTTCCCTTCCCTGGAACTAAGGGGCCTAGCCCAAAACATGAAAAACAGCCCCAGACCATGATTCCTTCTCCACCAAACTTTACAGTTGCCACTATGCATCGGGCAGGTAGCGTTTTCCTGGCATCCGCCAAACCCACATTCGTCCGTCGGACTGCCAGATGGTAAAGCATAATTCATCACTCCAGAGAACACGTTTCTACTGCTCCAGAGTCCAATGGCGGCGAGCTTTACACCACTCCAGCGACACTTGACATTGCGTATGGTGATGTTAGGCTTGTGTGCGGATGTCGGAAACCCATTTCATGAAGCTCATGACGAAGCTCATTTGATGAACTGACTTGTTGGGAAGGTGTCATCCTATGATGGTGCTACATTGAAAGTCACTGAACTCTTCAGTAAAACCATTCTACTGCCAATGTTTGTCTATGGAGATTGCATGGCTGTGTGTTTGATTTTATACACCTGTCAGCAATGGGTGTGACTGTAATTGTCAAATTCTAATTTGAAGGGGTGTCCACATACTTCTGTTTCTAGTATGCCATAGACAGCAAATGCCATTGACACCAAAGCATCAGAGCTAAAGCACTATGTTTCAATGACAATGTACACTTGTCCATCCTCCTCTTACAACGACTCTCTCTCCTTTATTTCCCTTAAAAAAGAGAGAATGAAAGAGCGTCACAGCTGTGCCGACCGGGCTGAGTTATGAGTACCAGGCCTGCAGTGATTAAGCAGTTGAAATGTAATCATAGAATTTCTTGAGAAGGCCTCCGTTTACGACTGTGTGCTTATTAAAATGCAACATGTTTTTCAGCTGTGTTTATAGTCATTGCCATTGTCACAAAACCATGTCGCAGCAATCTTGTTTTCTCGATGTTGACTTTGGGAAGACACGCTGCATTACTAAGAAAGGAACACGATTATCAGACTCAATGAACAGGCTGCCAGGATGCTTTCATATCAACAGCTCCAGTCATGTAGCCATCACAATACACTCTGTCAGACAACAGTAGAACAGAGAACAAGAGGTTTGTTTCCTATGCTGAAATATTAGACATGACAGCTAGATTCATTCAAGGTGACTTAAAGGCCATTATCAAGACAAGTTATCTATCTGTTTCCTGCATTATGTTACTCCTGCACAGATCTCACAACAGAGGGGATTTTTATCAGAGAGGCTACCGATTGTTTTAAACGTTACACTGTGTATGGACAGTTTTTATCTGATAATGGCAAAGATCAGGCAGGACACCTTAGTGAAATAGTGTGTATTGTAGCCTTTTGGATGGTTGGAGGAACACCATCTGCATTTGTGATTTGGCTGCTGCTCCTCTTTCTTTAGTAAAATGTCTTTGAAAAACTGCTGTATACAGTGTACAACTGACCCCATCAGGTGTTCCTGACCCCATCAGGTGTTCCTGACCCCATCAGGTGTTCCTGACCCCATCAGGTGTTCCTCCTTTTATGGAAGCATTCTTTTTCTTCTGATGGGTCACAGGCGAAGACGATGAGGTCCAGGAGCTGTAGTCTCTCCAGCCGAGACCCATCTCACTCACACACACACACACACACACACACACACACACACACACACACACACACACACACACACACACACACACACACACACACACACACACACACACACACACACACACAACATTGTGTCAGAGCCCATTACCTGCCTTGGTGTTGAGGCCTGTGAGGGGAGCGATGGAGACCACAAAAGTGGAGACAGGCAGGGTCAGTCTGGAAACTGGAGGGGAGTGATGGTCTCTAGAGCACCTGCACATCTATCATTATCTTTAACATGCTTCATTAATCAAACACCTAATACACAGCTGATTACAATACATGATTTCATCAAATGTAAAGACATTCACTTCCTACACAGCTGTATATGAAATCCATTAAATATATACTGTATGTTCATTCTCTCAAATGCCATATGTTCTCTGTTTTAAACATGTCATTACCATTCATATCCTAGCTAGAAAGTAGAAGTGTGTGAGATTTTAAGGGAAAGAATATTACTGTAGGTGTCAGTAGTAAAAGAGGTGGTAGAGGAGTTGGTACACACTGTAATGGAGTGTTCTATTATCCTTGTCTCGACCCAGAACCAAAGGGCACAGCCTCAGCCCACAGATTGTACTGTACAGCCCAATCATCTGTTAGAAGAGAAGAGACGCTGATATTCCTGGGCCACTCACAGACCCCTGACTGGTGTGTGTGAGCAAGATACGGATCAGACATAATAACAGCTCTTCCACCATAAATGAATGAACCCCTTTCAGTGTGCGTGCGTGTGTGTGTGTGTGTGTGTGTGTGTGTGTGTGTGTGTGCGCGCGTGTGTGTGTGTGTCTGTGTGTGTGTGTGTGTGTGTGTGTGTGTGTGCGCGCATGCATGTGTGTGTGTGTGTACCTCATTCCTCCAGTATCTCCACCTAAATGGAACAGACAGATGTAACGAGGCTCTGTCTCTTTAAAAGGAGACTGTGCTTCCTGATTTGGCCTCATTTTGAAGATTGTTTCAGGGATCCCTCTGGAACTGTCATTACGCACACCTGGTCCCTATTCCCTTTGATTAGTAATTGTATAAGTGTGCCCTTTGTTCACCATTGTCTCGTCCATTATTGTTATGATGTCCGTTGGTGCTTGCCTTGCACATTGATTATCATTTCATGACCCAGACATATCACATTGACCCCCGTAGTGTTGTGGGTCGAGCAGGCCGCCGTTGTTGAGGTCGGAGATGAAAGGTCATTGAGCTTAAGAGGTGCTTCCTGTGGTGAGAGGTCTGTGTCGTGTGTTTTGGCTTTTGTGCCATTGTGGTTCGCGCAGATGATTACAGGTCTCGTCCCGTGTGATAATCATTGTGTGTTATTTATTTGAGGTTCTCCTCGCTCTTTTGTTTGGGCTTCCACCCTGTGTTTTGTTTCGTGTTTGTTTGGTCTTCGTCCCTCGTGCCTTAACACGGCACACTGTAATTTGGGAAATGAAAACCCATATTTTGCATTCCTGCGCCTGTCTCCCGGTCCCTTTATACTAACGTGACAGATTGGTCATTAGGAAATGCTAGCAACCATGATTGAAGCCAAATGATAGTTGTCTTGGAGGTGTGGTTTGTCAGTGTGTTATGTTTGGGGTGGCAGCATAGCCTAGTGGTTAGAATGTTGGACTAGTGACCGAAAGGTTGCAAGATTAAATTCCCGAGCTGACAAGGTACAAAATCTGTCGTTCTGCCCCTGAACAAGGCAGTTAACCCACTGTTCCTAGGCCACCATTAAAAATTATAATTTGTTCTTAACTGACTTGCCTAGTTATATAAAGGTAAAATTTTTAAAAATCACATTGTACCCTGGCAAGTACTGTTCCTCCTGATTCACCATAGCAACAACAGTCACTTCCTCAAAATAGTTTTTTTGGGTGCAGTATTTCTCAAGTTAATAAATGTGCATGAAAAACTAGTCAGTGAACTGCATGCAGTCTGGAGTCGAAAGTCTGGCTGCTCGCTCCGGACTGATTTCTGAGAGCTGATGTTTACAACTTCATCTGCAAGCTGTCAAACTATTGTAAATTAAGCACAAGCTACACACTGTTTATCAGTGCTTAAAATCACTAGCTAAGTTTGTCAATGAAGCTAGCAAGTAGTAGCTAGCAGGCACATTCATTGGCTTGTCAAGTCACTAGCGAGTGGTGAAGTGTGCTTTGGTGACGGATCATGTTATGAAACAGGTCACGGGGAACACAAGATGCTCAGGAATGGGTTTTGGAATATTGACAAGTTGCAGTTGGGATCTGATCGTCTCAATTCTCATTTTGCCAAAAGTGGCAGACTGGAGTGATTGACACTATCATACACATCAGCAAGTGGCCACTCCATAAAGGGCTTAGGGCCAAGACTTATTTCAGCTTAACATTGACGTGTTGTCTTATGTAAACAAGTCTGAGGCGCTGCTTAATGGACACGTCTGTCTCTCTGTCTGGAGGTTCTGACTGCTATGATTGTATAGAGCGCAGTACAGCTGCTTCTCTCGTGTTAGTGTGCACTGGGCAAGTGATCATAATCCATAATCCCAACCTTCCAATAAAACGTGACAAACTCGTTTACAAAAATCAGTTTTATGACCAAAATGATCCTATTTACACTTCGTACTTGATTTTGACACTATAATGAATGTTTCTGACTCATATCAATGCCACATCGGCTGTTTAAAACCAGAGGGGTAGTTGACCTTTATAAGAGCTCTTCCCATACTGGAGCAAAATAATATTCATCTGGACTTGCTGCTACTTTCTTTTGCTGTGGGTTGGCTCTTGGGAGTCTGGGACTCCTGGGCTCCATAAAATAAAGGCAGCAGTTTCATGTCTGAACACCCAGTTACTCTTCTGTTTGTTTTTAATAAAAAGCAAATCGCTGAACCCTGGATAGAGGCCTGTGAGTGTGTGTGTGTCTACACACACACTTCCCACCCCTATGTGCTTGTAGCTACCTTGTTACCAAACCATAAAAATGTCCATGAACTGCTGTATCCAATGCCTTTATCTGATGTGAATTCACGCACACATGCACATGATCCCGGGTGGGTGTTTTAAACACTCTCATCGGCTCCATGTGGGTCTTCAAAACACCCATATTTCATGGTGTTACTTCAAACACACACACAGTCACATACTGTACACACACCACCACACTTCTACAGTAATAGTAAGAGTCCACAATTATTGCATGACTGCTGTGTTAAATGAATAGTTGTGTTGGCAGTGGTCCCCAGGCCAGGCTGGCCTTCAGCATGCCTGATCAGGCATGGGCACTGTACTGTTTATTCCCTGGATCAGCTCCTGACAACCAAATGATCACCTCCATTTATAAAAGAAAGAGAAAATAGGGGGAGAGGAGAAGAATAGATTCCTCATGTGAAGAAGAGAGAGGAGAAAGAGAGGGACACGGCCCAGAGTGGCTCTAATCATATCTTTAGGCCGATAATGATACTGACATGTTTTGTTATGGCCTGCGATACTGAGGCCTCCTCCTATCCTCTCGCTGCATGGCAGGGCAGCTTGCTGATGAATTACAGCATTTTTTACGTTCTCTCTTTTTATCTTTCTATTTATCGCTTCCTTTTTCTCACAGTTTTTTCTTTCTCTTTCTTCCATTTCTCTCTTTCTCTCTCTGTCGTTCCCACTCTGTTTCCCCCTCTTTTTCTCTCTCCCGATCCCTCTCTTCAGTGACTGTCCAGCCAGGCCTGCTTGGTAAGGAGCAGGGAAGCTGCCCAGATTTAATAGTTGGCCCACTGAAACTCCAACTGCTTCATTTCAGGAACCAATGTGTTCCATATGGCTCTCCGCCTCCTTCCATCCCTATCCCCAGGGCAGCCATCACAGACAGGGACACAGATAGAGATAAAGGATCTGATTCTCTGACTTATTCTAGAGTGTAAAGAAGCACGACTCAAGTTCATTTCAGACTAATCTCCAAGTACTATGGTTCTCAGGTGGAAAGAATGGCTACCTAAGAAACTGGATCTAGGAAGTGGGACAACACATAAGATTTATCAAGAATGTATTCTGGACTCGTTCTTAAGAGGTCCTAGGGTACAGGTGAAAGGGCCGCCTTATCTGGTTCACAGGGGCCAGGGCGTTGAGATTTGGGGCGAGTGGGGTCAGAGCGCGCTCCAGTGAGGTCCCAGACTTACATGCTTGATAAGAACAGGGACTCTGGCCAAATAACCTCCAAACAACAATGGTCCATAAATCACTGGCTGCTTCCTCTCCGATTTCTTGACACATACATACACACACTTGCACACATGCACACACACACACTCCGCTCCACTCCACTAATCTGATGAGTAGGTTACTGTACTCAAGGAACAAGGGGAGATTCTGTTTTTTGGAACATTTTCCCAGAGGCATTATTAATTACCCATCATGCATTGGGTTCCGCAGGGTCGGTGCCCCTGGAGCCATTGGTCCCTCCACCTCGCCTCTACTGACCTTGTCTCACTGTACGGACAGGGGAAATAAATCAGACTTACAATGGGGGAGCTAGGGGGTCCCATAAAACCAATGTTTTAGTATAGGAGCCACTCTCTATCAAAACACTACTGTTTTCTCAATTCCACTTGGTCATACTGAACCAACAGAAACCTCATTGTATAATATCTTAGTGTTTCCACCAAATTCATGATTTATAGTTCTATTGTGTTCCATGTCATAAGACACCACATATCCATCGTCATACATGCAACAGCTTCCGATATTTCAATTTCCGCTTGGTTTTTATGGCTTTCATGGCCTCCTTTTTCTGTAGACGTGTTAGCGTCTAGCATTAGCAGCGCGGGGCTCGGAGGGTGTGTGTACCGTGCAGTGTGATGGGCCACAGAGCCTAGCTTATGCATGTTTAATGCTGTTGAACATGAACGCACAGTCAGCCGGCCATAAACAAGGCAGCTGGGACACATAAAAGGTCATAAAGCTGTCAGTGGAATTAGAGTGGCTCGTCCACCGGTGCCAGTTTACCCACACAACACCTGTCCGGATTGCAAAGGAGATGTTGGGGAAGGAGAGAGGCCAAGCGTGCATCGCAATAGTGTTAAGAGGCCTCCTTTTCTTGTCTCCTTTTCTTGTCTCACACTGAAATTAAAACCTGGACAGGTAATACGATGGATTTCTTACAGGCATGACTCATATTGCCTCCTCCTGTCCTGTCTTGTTCCTGATGAATCAGTAATGTTAAGGAGTGAAACTGACACCGCTCCGCCATAGTTAAAATGGTTACCAGCTACACCATGACACAAGAGCACCAATGGGTTGTGTTGACGTGAATAGTTTATAGTTGAATTGGGTAATAAGTAGAGACTCCTCTTATGTTACCCAATGCAGTATTTATTTAGCCTTTGTGTTCAATCGTAAGCCTTGCATTTTACATTTTACACTTGGCTTTAATTATTTATTTATTTTTGAATATCCAAGTCTCTATCCAAGTTATTATATAGAAAGGTGCCTTTTGTCATAATTCATCTGATCTTTATCTAACCCACTTGTGTGGGAGGACTTGAGAAAGTGCCCTAAACTGTGTGATCCTCACTTTGTGTCCATTACCAGTGTGTGTTACCAAGTGCCCTGGGGCAAAAATAATACTCCCTTTGACATTATTCATTCCCCACCATTCCCCATTAGAGTATTATCTAGCATGTGAAAATCCACAGTCAGATAAGGGATACATGACCCCAATATGAGATTTCCTGCTATTGTAGAGCTCGACTAATTGATTGTAGTCTGTTTCTGGTTCTAGCCAAGATAGTGTTCTCACTCGTTTTTACGTTCTCTCTCTCTCTCCCTTGCTGTCTCTTTCTCTCTCATCATTGCTCCTTTAATTTCACTATTATGCAGGAAAAATATTAGTCATGTTCAGTACCAATACAGATAATCCTGTTCTTGAGAGAAAGTGAATAGTGACTAGTCTTGAAATTAAAATGCAGAGAATGTATGGATAAGGACTTGTGCCTGGCAGGATGTCACAGAGAAAGTATGGATAAGGACTTGTGCCTGGCAGGATGTCACAGAGAAAGTATGGATAAGGACTTGTGCCTGGCAGGATATCACAGAGAAAGTATGGATAAGGACTTGTGCCTGGCAGGATATCACAGAGAAAGTATGGATAAGGACTTGTGCCTGGCAGGATGTCACAGAGAAAGTATGGTTAAGGACTTGTGCCTTGCAGGATATCACAGAGAATGTATGGATAAGGACTTGTGCCTGGCAGGATATCACAGAGAAAGTATGGATAAGGACTTGTGCCTGGCAGGATATCACAGAGAAAGTATGGATAAGGACTTGTGCCTGGCAGGATATCACAGAGAAAGTATGGATAAGGACTTGTGCCTGGCAGGATATCACAGAGAAAGTATGGATAAGGACTTGTGCCTGGCAGGATATCACAGAACCTGGCCCCACATTTCCTTTTGGTGGTTCGTGGGAAACTGCAGTGCAGTCAGCCAAGTCAGTAGAGGCACTGTGTTGTGCAGTCCACATTACACCAGCATCTCTTTTAGTCTAAAGTCATAATTCACAGCCAAAACTGTGATAAAACACAATTATGCTGCACTTTATATTGCCGTGGAGAAGCTCTTGGTCCTTCTGAGTTTTTACTCACCCTTGTAGTCCACTGTTGACACTGTACCAAAATGTTTAGCATGACAGCGATCAAGTTTTTAACACACTCAACTTTCAAAATTCTGAAAGAGTCACAGTATGAAAAACACAAAACCCATAGACGTGCACAATAGTACACCAAACAGACGATCACAATAATTAATCCCGCACAAGGAACCCTGCGGGCCGGCTGACTAATAAAGCCTACTACCTAACACAAAACAGGTGCACACAATCAACACATAAGGAGGGGGAGGAAATAATCAGTAGCAGCTAGTAGGCCGGCGACGACGACCGCCGAGCGCCACCCGAACGGGAAGGGGAGTGTCCTTCGGTCGGAGTCGTGACAGTACCCCCCCCTTGACACGTGGCTCCCGCAGCGCGCCGACACCGGCCTCGAGGTCGACCCGGAGGACGAGGCGCAGGGCGATCCGGATGGAGGCGATGGAAATCCCTCAACATTGACGGATCCAAAATGTCCCTGGTGGGTACCCAGCACCTCTCCTCCGGACCGTACCCCTCCCAGTCCACGAGGTACTGCAGGCCCCTCACCCGGCGTCTCGAGTCCAGAATGGCCCGTATCGTATACGCCGGGGACCCCTCGATGTCCAGGGGGGGAGGAGGGACCTCCAGCACCTCACCGTCCTGTAGGGGACCAGCTACCACCGGCCTGAGGAGAGACACATGAAACGAGGGGTTAATACGATAATAGGAAGGGAGTTGTAATCGATAACACACCTCGTTTATTCTCCTCAGGACTTTGAACAGCCCTACACACTGCGGCCCAAGCTTCCGGCAGGGCACGCGGAGGGGCAGGTTTCGGGTCGAGAGCCAGACCCTGTCCCCCGGTACAAACACGGGGGCCTCACTGCGGTGGCGGTCAGCACTCCTTTTCTGCCGTCCACTAGCCTGTCGAAGGGATTCCTGGACGGCCCTCCAGGTTTCTTTGGAGCGCTGCACCCATTCCTCCACCGCAGGAGCCTCGGTCTGGCTCGGATGCCACGGTGCCAGGACTGGTACCCCAACACACACTGAAAGGGGGACACATTAGTAGAGGAGTGGCGTAATGAGTTCTGGGCCATTTCCGCCCAGGGGATGTATCTCGCCCACTCCCCTGGCCGGTCCTGGCAGTACGACCGCAGAAACCTACCCACCTCCTGGTTTACTCTCTCCACCTGCCCATTACTTTCGGGGTGATAACCGGAGGTCAGGCTGACCGAGAACCCCAGACGCTCCATGAACGCCCTCCATACTCGGGACGTAAACTGGGGACCCCGATCAGAAACGATGTCCTCCGGCACCCCATAGTGCCGGAAGACGTGGGTGAATAGTGCCTCCGCAGTCTGTAGGGCTGTTGGGATACCGGGCAACGGGAGGAGACGGCAGGACTTAGCGAACCGATCCACCAGCCAAAACTGTGATAAAACACAATTATGCTGCACTTTATATTGCCGTGGAGAAGCTCTTGGTCCTTCTGAGGGGCTGCCCAGTTTTATTATAACTCAATGAATATTACATGAAGGTGAATTATTTCTCAACACGTATTTTCCTGGAGAGGGGCTCCTCCACTCTAATGCATTGAGCAGGATATTTCACCAGCCTTGGGTCTTTTGTTGGTCCTTCTTGTGTTGTGTGGATAGGGAGCCCTTTACCATTAACCCATTATAAAACACCAAACACCCTTGATCATTACATCATTTGACCAGTCTGAGTGTAAATGTCCTTTAACTTGTTTTCTGTTCACTTGAGGCAACCTGGAGGATTGTGTTTCTGTTTTGCTGCTAGCCTCAACAACAGTTGATTCCCAAAATAATGTGGGCTGTGCATTCTTATGTGCTGCTTGTATTAATGACATTCTCATTGTTAAGTTCTCATTGTCCTCTGCACTATGAATTGTGTTTTTGTGTCAGGAATGAGACGAGGATGGATGTTTAGGCTGAGTGTGAGGTCTTACAATAAGTCATCTTAGGACATGAAGGTTTGTTTTGCTCTTGTATTCCCCAGTCTCTCTTTTCTTAATTTCTCTCTCCTTACTGGCTCTCCCTCAGATCCCTGTACTGGAGACATTAGGCCAACCCCACATCTCTCTCTGTCTCTTTCCCCCTTCGTCTCCCTCCCCCTCCATTTCTCCCTGCCAATCTCTATTCTTTATGGCTTTGGCGCTGATTTCATGGCCTTGCTGTCCACCGGGGAACACAGGCCTTTTTCTCTCTTTCTATCTTTTCCATCTCTCTGTTTCTGTCTTGAGGTTTGTAATCATGAGCACCAGAGCCCATGTGAAGCTAAATCTGTCTGTTACCTCCCTCGTTTCACTCTACACTTTTGCTCTGGTGACAAGTTGGTTGTCATCACCTATATCTGTGTCCAGGAGTTTTTACTCACCCTGTAACCAGGCCTGGAAAAACTCTGGACCATATTTAGGCCTGCAAACTCTAGTTATGATGGTCTTTTAAATAATCTCTTTGACACGTTAATTTTCCTACTGAGTTCAAAAATAATGTTATTTATCCTGCTGAGTCCATAGAGGATGTTATTTCTCCTGCTGAGTCCATAGAGAATGTTACTTCTCCTGTTGAGTCCATAGAGAATGTTACTTCTCCTGTTGAGTCCATAGAGAATGTTACTTCTCGTGCTGAGTCCATAGAGAATGTTACTTCTCGTGCTGAGTCCATAGAGAATGTTACTTCTCCTGTTGAGTCCATAGAGAATGTTACTTCTCGTGCTGAGTCCATAGAGAAGAGATTTTGGCATTGTACCACTGTAATCATTATAATCATTGTCGTTACCGTTATCGTTTCTCAGCTGTAATCTTCGTCCTTCTTGTTTATGTGGTTCATCATTACTTTATATTGGCAGAATCATGTGCGTGCAATTGAACCAAATGGAGAGAAAGGCACAGCCAATATGGTCAGGCTGATTAGACCTCTTAGAAACGTAATGACTATGTGATATCACCTATAGGTAATGAGAGAAACACACCGAACACATAGGTCACCCCTGGAACAAGAACCTGAGGTGCTGAAAAGAGAACAGGCTGCTGTCAACAACACGTCAAATGAATTACAAGCAATTGAAAAATATTGTGCAAGAATGAAGGGATGACATATTGAACTTTGAGGTATGATTCATTCAACCTCCTCTTGTCCAAACTCAGCAGGCAGTCTAAGGAAACAGTGAGAGGAAGTGCAGTTGTTTCTTCAGCGTTGTATTTTCCATGTGTCAATGGAGAGTGTTTTTGTTTTGTGTCTGTACTTTAGATAGTTTTACCTATGTGAAAGAAGATTGTACAATATGGTTACTGAGTCATATCAGTGAGATCATATCTGAAGCACTTTAAAGGAAAATTCCACTCAAAAACAATATTTTAGTATTTGTTTCATTTGTTTGTAGTCCACTGTTGACACTGTACCAAAATGTTTAGCATGACAGCGATCAAGTTTTTAACACACTCAACTTTCAAAATTCTGAAAGAGTCACAGTATGATTCGTTTTGGATCATATGATACAAAATGTATCATACTGTGCCACTTTCTGTTCAACAGTGGACTAATTAAACAAATACCAATATAGTTTTTGAGTGGAAGGTAAAGGGGCACTGCTCAGTGCACATATAGAACGTATGTGTGTACCTCTGTGAGCATCCATGTGTATTTATATGGGATTTAAGCCTCTAGCGATGACCGTCTTGTGATCCTCCACCGGCTGCTGCGACAGGCGAGCCAATTTCATGTGGTTTGTGGTCGACAAACAGCCTTTGACCTCATAGAAGCTGCAGCCATGTCAGTGTGCTGGGGGCAGGGTGGAGCTTCACAGGCCTGCAGGCTTGGTTCCAGCGATGTGAGCTTCAGATGTTAGGTTCTGATTGAGTTACTGGAGGCCTCAGCTCTATTACCTAGTCCTGTCTTGTTTTGGTGAATAATTTACCTCTTCCCCTCTCGCTGCATGGCCAAGGATAGAGAACCAGACGTTTTGTTCTCTGGTCTTCTAGAATTTAGTGTAGTGAATGGAGTTCAGTGGCCAGCAGCTGTTCTGTTGCTTCCGAGTTCAGCACATTTTATCCAGAGTTAAATTCAATAGGAATATCATCCATACATTTTGTTCAAGGACAACTGTTCTTATCCGTCCTGAAGGATGGTGTAGACAAGCAGTATTGCATGTTACAATAGATTCAGAATCGTGCTACTGCTGAATCACGGATCCATTTAAAGCAGCACCACAACAGTTTCTACAACTACCTCCAATACTGTAACGGTCTGAGTGTAGTGGGTGAGGAGTCAGGCGCAGGAAGCAGAGAGTTCAGGGGAGTGCTTTTTTAATGCACTGAGAAAAAACGCTGAACATGAGCCAACCCTTACAAACACACAGGGCGTACTGAACAAACAAATGCCCCAAACAGGGGGACTTAAACTGTCCAGGGAAAAACCACAAAATGGGAAAAACACAAAACCCATAGACGTGCACAATAGTACACCAAACAGACGATCACAATAATTAATCCCGCACAAGGAACCCTGCGGGCCGGCTGACTAATAAAGCCTACTACCTAACACAAAACAGGTGCACACAATCAACACATAAGGAGGGGGAGGAAATAATCAGTAGCAGCTAGTAGGCCGGCGACGACGACCGCCGAGCGCCACCCGAACGGGAAGGGGAGTGTCCTTCGGTCGGAGTCGTGACAGTACCCCCCCCTTGACACGTGGCTCCCGCAGCGCGCCGACACCGGCCTCGAGGTCGACCCGGAGGACGAGGCGCAGGGCGATCCGGATGGAGGCGATGGAAATCCCTCAACATTGACGGATCCAAAATGTCCCTGGTGGGTACCCAGCACCTCTCCTCCGGACCGTACCCCTCCCAGTCCACGAGGTACTGCAGGCCCCTCACCCGGCGTCTCGAGTCCAGAATGGCCCGTATCGTATACGCCGGGGACCCCTCGATGTCCAGGGGGGGAGGAGGGACCTCCAGCACCTCACCGTCCTGTAGGGGACCAGCTACCACCGGCCTGAGGAGAGACACATGAAACGAGGGGTTAATACGATAATAGGAAGGGAGTTGTAATCGATAACACACCTCGTTTATTCTCCTCAGGACTTTGAACAGCCCTACAGACTGCGGCCCAAGCTTCCGGCAGGGCACGCGGAGGGGCAGGTTTCGGGTCGAGTGCCAGACCCTGTCCCCCGGTACAAACACGGGGGCCTCACTGCGGTGGCGGTCAGCACTCCTTTTCTGCCGTCCACTAGCCTGTCGAAGGGATTCCTGGACGGCCCTCCAGGTTTCTTTGGAGCGCTGCACCCATTCCTCCACCGCAGGAGCCTCGGTCTGGCTCGGATGCCACGGTGCCAGGACTGGTACCCCAACACACACTGAAAGGGGGACACATTAGTAGAGGAGTGGCGTAATGAGTTCTGGGCCATTTCCGCCCAGGGGATGTATCTCGCCCACTCCCCTGGCCGGTCCTGGCAGTACGACCGCAGAAACCTACCCACCTCCTGGTTTACTCTCTCCACCTGCCCATTACTTTCGGGGTGATAACCGGAGGTCAGGCTGACCGAGACCCCCAGACGCTCCATGAACGCCCTCCATACTCGGGACGTAAACTGGGGACCCCGATCAGAAACGATGTCCTCCGGCACCCCATAGTGCCGGAAGACGTGGGTGAATAGTGCCTCCGCAGTCTGTAGGGCTGTTGGGATACCGGGCAACGGGAGGAGACGGCAGGACTTAGAGAACCGATCCACAATCACCAGAATCGTGGTGTTGCCCTGAGACAGGGGAAGGTCGGTCAGGAAATCTACGGATAGATGTGACCATGGCCGTTGTGGAACGGGGAGGGGTTGTAACTTCCCTCTAGGAAGGTGCCTAGGAGCCTTACTCTGGGCGCATACCGAACAGGAGGAGACATAAACCTTAACGTCCCTAGCCAAGGTAGGCCACCAATACCTCCCCCGAAGGCTCCCTACTGTCCTCCTCACCCCAGGGTGACCCGAGGAGGGTAGGACGTGAGCCCACCGAATCAGTTGGTCCTGAACACCAAGCGGCACGTACCTCCGCCCCGCCGGACACTGAGGAGGCGCTGGTTCAGCCCGTAACGCCCGCTCGATGTCCGAGTCCACCTCCCACACCACCGGTGCCATCAGCTTTGAGGCCGGAAGGATGGGAGTAGGTTCGGTGGACCTATCCTCCGTGTCGTAAAAGCGGGACAGTGCGTCCGCTTTCACGTTCTGGGAGCCCGGTCTATATGATAAAGTGAACCGGAATCGAGTGAAAAACATGGCCCACCTTGTCTGCCGCGGGTTCAGTCTCCTAGCTGCCCGAATATACTCCAGATTTTGGTGGTCGGTCCAGATGAGAAAGGGGTGCTTAGCCCCCTCAAGCCAGTGGAGACCCACACCTTCAGAGCCCTGACCACCGCTAACAACTCCCTGTCCCCCACATCATAGTTACGCTCCGCTGGGCTGAGCTTACTCGAGAAGAAAGCGCAGGGGCGGAGTTTTGGTGGCATACCCGAGCGCTGTGATAGCACGGCACCCACCCCAGCCTCGGACGCGTCCACCTCCACTATGAATGCTAGAGAGGGGTCCGGATGCGCCAACACGGGCGCATCCGCGAACAGCGCCTTCAACCTGTTGAAAGCTCGGTCCGCCTCTGCCGACCACTGCAACCGCACCGGGCCCCCCTTTAGCAGTGAGGTAATTGGAGCCGCTACCTGGCCAAAACCCCGGATAAACCTCCGGTAGTAGTTGGAAAAACCCAAAAACCGCTGCACCTCTTTTACCGTGGTTGGAGTCGGCCAATTACGCATGGCCTCACTGCGGTCACCCTCCATCTCCACCCCCGAGGTGGAAATGCGATAACCCAGAAAGGAGACGGCTCGTTTGGAGAACACACACTTCTCAGCCTTGACATATAGGTCATGCTCCAGCAGTCTACCAAGCACCTTGCGTACCAGAGACACATGCGCGGCGTGAGTAGATCAGAATGTCATCGATATAAACAACCACTCCCTGCCCGTGCAGGTCCCTGAGAATATCGTCTACAAAGGATTGAAAAATGGCTGGAGCATTTTTTTACCCATACGGCATGACGCGGTACTCATAGTGGCCCGATGTGGTACTAAATGCGTTTTTCCACTCGTCTCCCTTCCGAATACGCACCAGGCTATACGCGCTCCTGAGATCCAATTTTGTGAAGAACTGCGCTCCCTGAAACGATTCCACTGCCGTAGCAATGAGAGGTAGTGGGTAGCTGAACCCCACTGTGATGGCATTTAGACCTCTATAATCAATACACGGACGCAAACCTCCCTCCTTTTTCTTCACAAAAAAGAAACTCGAGGAGACGGGTGAAATGGAGGACCGAATGTACCCCTGTCCCAGAGACTCCGTGACATAGGTCTCCATAGCCAACGTCTTGTCCCTCTTGGGACAATGGGTACACGTGACTCTTGGGAAGCGCAGCGTTTACCTGGAGATCTATCGCACAATCCCTTCCCAGTCGATGTGGTGGTAATTTAGTCGCCTTCTTTTTACTAAAAGCGATTGCCAAATCGGCATACTCGGGGGGAATGCACACTGTGGGACCCTGGTCTGGACTTTCCACCGAGGTGGACCCTGGTCTGGACTTTCCACCGAGGTGGAAACTCCCAGACAGGTGGAAACTCCCAGACACCTTCCAGAACACTCCTCTGACCACCCCTGGAGAACCCTAATGGCCGGCTATCTAGGGAGTGCACGGGAAAGGGAGAATCTATCGGCACAAGCGGAACACCTAATTTAATAGCAAGTCTGCGATCCATAAAGTTCCCAGCTGCGCCTGAATCGACTAGCGCCCTATGCTGGGAAGAGGGGAAAAATTTGAGAAAAAAAATCAAGACAAACATGTGACCAACAGGGGGTTCTGGGTGAGTTTGGTGCTGACTCACCTGGGGTGATCGAGAAATGTTCCGCCTACCATCTCGACTCCCAGACGGACCCCCCCAGCACCGATCGGCCGTGTGTCCTCTCCGACCACAGTTGGTGCAGAGGGAGCCTCCTCCTCCGGTACCCTCTCCGAACGCCCGCGGGCAGCCAGTAGATTGTCCAGTCGGATGGACATGTCAATTAGCTCATCCAAGGAAAGAGCGATGTCCAGACACGCTAGCTCCCTGCGGACGTCCTCCCGGAGACTACACCTGTAGTGGTCGATAAGGGCCCTGTCGTTCCATCCGGATCCTGCTGCCAAGGTACGGAACTCCAACGCGTAATCCTGGGCGCTCCTTTTCTCCTGCCGGAGATGGAATAGACGTTCTCCCGCCGCTCGGCCATCTGGAGGATGGTCAAACACGGCGCGGAAGCGGCGAGAAAACTCGGGGTAGTGCTCTGGGCCATTCCAAACTGCATTTGCCCACTCCAGAGCACGACCCGTGAGGCAGGAGATGAGGACATTCACCCTCTCCGCTCCCGAGGGAGTAGGTCTGACGGTGGCCAGGTACAGTTCCAGCTGGAGTAAGAACCCCTGGCACCCTGCTGCTGCTCCATCATAGACCCTCGGGAGCGTAAGACGGAGGGTGCTGGAGTTGGGAGATGGGGAATCCTGAGGAGGGGGGGCCGAAGGTGGAGAGAGGAAACCGCTTCTCTCCAATCGGTCCATTCTCTCCATCACCAGATCCATCGCCGTTCCGATCCGATGAAGGACGGTGGTGTGATGTAGAACCCTCTCTTCCATCGAGGGGAGGGGAGTGGCTGTTGCTCCTGCTGACTCCATTCCAGTGGTGCGGGATTCTGTAACGGTCTGAGTGTAGTGGGTGAGGAGTCAGGCGCAGGAAGCAGAGAGTTCAGGGGAGTGCTATTTTAATGCATTGAGAAAAAACGCTGAACATGAGCCAACCCTTACAAACACACAGGGCGTACTGAACAAACAAATGCCCCAAACAGGGGGACTTAAACTGTCCAGGGAAAAACCACAAAATGGGAAAAACACAAAACCCATAGACGTGCACAATAGTACACCAAACAGACGATCACAATAATTAATCCCGCACAAGGAACCCTGCGGGCCGGTTGACTAATAAAGCCTACTACCTAACACAAAACAGGTGCGCACAATCAACACATAAGGAGGGGGAGGAAATAATCAGTAGCAGCTAGTAGGCCGGCGACGACGACCGCCGAGCGCCACCCGAACGGGAAGGGGAGTGTCCTTCGGTCGGAGTCGTGACAAATACTCACCAGGAACGGCCTTATTGTGTGCTGTAAACAACTACAGTAACTCCTCTCTTCATGCCTAAACTGCCCCATCACCAGAGCATATCTCTGGTTTACTGTCAACCATCCTAAACTGCCGCATCACCAGAGCATATCTCTGGTTTACTGTCAACCATCCTAAACTGCCGCATCACCAGAGCATATCTCTGGTTTACTGTCAACCATCCTAAACTGCCCCGTCACCAGAGCATATCTCTGGTTTACTGTCAACCATCCTAAACTGCCCCATCACCAGAGCATAAATCTGGTTTACTGTCTACCATCCTAAACTTCCCCGTCACCAGAGCATATCTATGGTTTACTGGCAACCATCCTAAACTGCCCCATCACCAGAGCATATCTCTGGTTTACTGTCAACCATCCTAAACTGCCCCATCACCAGAACGTATCTCTGGTTTACTGTTAACCATCCTAAACTGCCCCATCACCAGAGCATATCTCTGGTTTACTATCAACCATCCTAAACTGCCCCATCACCAGAGCATATCTCTGGTTTACTATCTACCATCCTAAACTGCCCCATCACCAGAGCATATCTCTGGTTTACTATCTACCATCCTAAACTGCCCCGTCACCAGAGCATATCTCTGGTTTACTGTCAACCATCCTAAACTGCCCCATCACCAGAGCATATCTCTGGTTTACTATCTACCATCCTAAACTGCCCCATCACCTGAGCATATCTCTGGTTTACTATCTACCATCCTAAACTGCCCCATCACCAGAGCATATCTCTGGTTTACTATCTACCATCCTAAACTGCCCCATCACCAGAGCATATCTCTGGATTACTGTCAACCATCCAGTCTTAAACAATGTACGATAAAAACAGAAAGGATGACAGAAACTAAAATAAATTCCAGCCATATGGATTTCACTCTGGGGTAATTCATTTCTCGTGGTAATTCATTTCTCGTGCCTGTATACGATCATATGCAATCCGCCTCGCAAGCAACTTTTACAGCTTTCTGTGTGGAGCATCTGCCGCGGATTTGAAACGGCGCTTCAGTAATCTGTGCACTACTGTAAATGTTTCCGAAAGAAGCCCCAAAATTACAACCAGACGCCGAATACCCCGTGGAAGGAAGGAACCCAATGATTTATGGTACACGGGGCTGTATCCTGAGTAGGCCTCTGTAAGTATTCAAGAAAACTTTTCAACACGTGGGTCAATAGCTTGCAGGTTAAATGACAGGAGAACGGCCGTTCATTTCCTTAGCAGATCCAGATGTTGTTGTGTGACAAAACAGCACTCGGGTTTCTCTGACGCCTTCTAGGCGATTGTCTGTCAGTGTGTGTGAAGGGAAGAGTGTGTTTTTGTGTGTATGTACGTATGTGTGTGTGTGTGTGTGTGTGTGTGTGTGTGTGTGTGTGTTTGTGTGTGTGTGTGTGTGTGTGTGTGTGTGTGTGTGTGTGTGTGTGTGTGTGTGTGTGTGTGTGTGTGTGTGTGTGTGTGTGTGTGTGTGTGTGTGTGTGTGTGTGTGTGTGTGTGTGTGTGGGAAGAGGTGCAGAGTGAAGAGGTACACAGAGCGCATTCATCTGTGCATTTGTTTTGCATAACAAGCCAATTGTTTTCCATGTGTTCGTCCAAGTTTCTTGGCAAAGCTAAACGCTACATGTTTCAAACTGCACATGGCCTCCAATACAATGCCATTTGCTCATAATGGCAATAGACTATATTGTATTTTGTTTATGATCGTCATTGATCTCTCTCCCTCTGCTCCATGCTCTGCACAATGTCATTTCCAGATACACATCCATTTACCTCTCCAGTCCTTTTCAATAAAACTGAGCCGTTCTCCCAGCTGCAAAACAGATCCTTGAAATTCTATTTGAAATGTCAGCGTGAAACATTTCCACGATGAAGAGTGTGTGTAGACAGGCATGAAATAACATGGTTTAGATATATCATGTTCCACTAAAATGACATCAGACATGACTGTCCATTGCTCTTGAGCTAAGTGACTATATTGCATTACTTTTGTTCTGATAGTATCGGCTCACAAAGAATTTAACAACAACTCTCACTACGGTAAGACCAATGAAGATTGAACATGATGTCAATAACGGCTATCAAATCTCTTGGCAGCCGAGAGCGTGTTTGAGCTGGACTGTACAGTGTGTGTTTGGGTGTGTGTGTGTGCACACGTGTGTGTGAGCATGTGCGCATTTGTGTGTTCTCATGTGTGTACCTAATGCATGCATGTGTACGTGTGTGTGTACATCCGAAAGTGTGTGTGTGTGCCCCGGGTCAATACCACCTGTTCATTATATTTTCATGAGGCATGCAGTACAAATGGGACCAAAGCCCCTCTTGGCCCCTCAATCCCCCTCACCCCTCAACCTCCAGCCCCCCGTATTATGGCAGAGCGCTGCAGTCGTCCAACTCGGCAGTATTTCATCCCAAGATTCCTCTCTCCGGGCTTCCTGTTTGTTTTTCCAGATGCTTTCCCTCATCCCTGGTCTGTCCCTCTGCGTCGGCAGGGAAACGACACTGGGAGCGGAGCTGCAAAGAGGAGCTGGCCACACGACCTGGCACGAGCTGACATGTGGCCATATCAAACTCCTTAACTCTTCAAAATTGTATTGGTATATATACTGTATGTGTATGTTCCCTGGGATTGCATATAATGCTTCTAGTCCTTTATACTATAGCCTTCATGGTTTTGTTTTCTATGTTGTTATGTGTCTTGTATGTATCATTCATCCCACACATTCATAAAAGTTATTTGAATGGAATTGAATTGATATTGTAGTTTCAAATAATTCCACCAGCACCTTTAAGAGGTTATACGACAATGCACTCACCATTTGAAAAAACAATTGAAAAGGGCTTACTTGAAAGTGTATTGATGTTTCTAGGAAAACCAGCTTTTGAGCTTTGTTCTCTACAGGATCATCATGGTAACAACTGTGGCTAAGCAGCTCATCCCCATATTACTCAAGTGCTGCTTAGAGCCAAGCTGCCTGACATCCTCCAGGTTAGCTGACTGTCACTCTAACCACTAGCCATCAGCTAAGTGGTCTGTCTATCTGTCTGTCTGTCTGTCTGTCTTACTCCCAAATGTTATTGTTTTTAAATAACATCATTAGTCCAAATCTCTGCTCATCCTCGAGCAGAAGGGAGAGATATCGTTAAGACCCTTTACTAGAATTGTGTATTTAATACACAAGTAAGTGCATGAGCACACACGCACACACACACGCACACACACACACACACACACACAAAAACACACACACGCTCACTCTCTGTTTCTCCTAATCGTTGTTTTCGAGGAACTCTCTTTAATTCTGAATAAGTAGTTTATCCTTGAGGAAGGATTTGTCACTGGCTCTGATTCCCTGGACAGCTTAAGTAAACACATTATTACCAGAAACGTAAACAGTAGTCACTTCACAGAGTGAGCCTGCAGTAAGTAGCTTGCCTCTATGTTGACAGCAGTGTGCTAATAGAGAATTGATGTCCGCACCAGTGGTTTGGTTGAGCCATGGGTCACTGATGAAATTAGTATGAATCCCATCACCGTGGATGGGATTGTAGAATTGGTGAGCAACAGCAACTGTGTTGTTACTGGGGAGGAAATACACCACGGCTATTAAGTGTGGTACAAAAATATCCCCTCACACCTTCATAACAACCAATCAGGTAATGGGCCAATAAAAACAACATACATATTCAGCTTTGCTCAGTGTGTTTTAAGTGGACTATCAGGCTTTCCAATCCAAACGGGTGACTTTTCATAATGTCTCTGTGTCATTTAAGAGGACAAGCAGGGCCCATGGGTGGACAGGGATAGTTTTTACTGCACAGCACGAGAGAGAGAGAGAGAGAGAGAGAGAGAGAGAGAGAATAGTAAGGGTTGGTAAGTGTAGTATGCATTGGATCAATATAATCAAGTTGAACATCAACTTATCACTATAAGGAAAGTAACACAATGTCTTATTTCCACATTGGTGACCAGATGGAGGATGGCGGTGTGTAGAGAACAAAGACCAAGTGTGTGATGATCAGTATCATTCTGTTCTCTCTGCTCCATCAGAGCTGATGATGGGAGATCTCTGACAGCTGGTGGGAGTTACAGAGGAAAATACATTCTCAAAAAACAACTAGATCCTTTATGTCCTTCAAATATTTATGGAGTGATTTCAAACAGCTGTTGACATTAGGACTCCTGTTTATTTAATTATATGTAACTTGGATTATGGGATTATTTGGCTGGGTTTACACAGGCAGCCCAATTCTGATATTTTGCCAAATTAATGGCAACAGATGTGATCTGATTGGTCAAAACACCAATTATGAGAAAAAGATCAGAATTGGGCTACCTGTGTAAACACAAACTATGGTTCTATTCCAATATGGGCACCAACTTGTGTACCCCTTAGAACAATCCAATACATTGGGCATGCATTCTAAAATAGTATGGACATTGAAACAAAGACTAGGATTGCTCTCAGAGTAATAGGAATTAGCAGAAGGAAGTGTCCCTACAGTGAATGATTCAACGTCATCAACTTGGTCATGTAGCCTAAGATCCCCAGCATCGTCAGGCAGCTTGATTTTCCACCCCTATTTAAGGCAAAGAGACACACATGAAAAGAGGGTTGGATGTTGGATGTTAATAAAAACACAGTCATTAGGTTGGGATTTTAATTATAAGGCGATAGCGTTCCTTCATATTCCCCTTTCGCTCCCAGTTTCACAGGAAATGATAAAGATTTAATCCAATTAGCTGGCAGTGTTTCACCAGACGGCAGCAGGGAATAGACTCCTAATTGGCTGAAGACAATTAGCCGCATTAATTCCAACAGAAGTCAGAGAATAGAGTCGGATTTAAACAATATTCCCTCGACTGACTTCATCAGACGCTCACTCTCGTTTTATTTTATTCAAATGAGATGATGTGCGGTGTGTTAAGCAGGGTTCTAATTGTAGCACTGTTCGTGTTCTGTTTTGCCATTGACTGGTGGAATCATCATTAGTGTTGCTGTTGTGCTTTTCAATTGTATTGTAAATAACATCTTCTGTTTAACCAGATCATTGTTTTTCTGAAGTACACAAAACAACAAAACAAAGTTCTACATTATTTATTACTGTAGGCCTATATACACTGCTCAAAAAAATAAAGGGAACACTAAAATAACACATCCTAGATCTGAATGAATGAAATATTCTTATTAAATACTTTTTTCTTTACATAGTTGAATGTGCTGACAACAGAATCACACAAAAATTATCAATGGAAATCAAATGTATCAACCCATGGAGGTCTGGATTTGGAGTCACACTCAAAATTAAAATGGAAAACCACACTACAGGCTGGGCCAACTTTGATGTAATGTCCTTAAAACAAGTCCAAATGAGGCTCAGTAGTGTGTGTGGCCTCCACATGCCTGTATGACCTCCCTACAACGCATGGGCATGCTCCTGGACAGTCTGTTGGTGGATGGAGCGAGACATGATGTCCCAGATGTGCTCAATTGGATTCAGGTCTGGGGAACGGGCGGGCCAGTCCATAGCATCAATGCCTTCCTCTTGCAGGAACTGCTGACACACTCCAGCCACATGAGGTCTAGCATTGTCTTGCATTAGGAGGAACCCAGGGCCAACCGCACCAACATATGGTCTCACAAGGGGTCTGAGGATCTCATCTCGGTACCTAATGGCAGTCAGGCTACCTCTGGCGAGCACATGGAGGGCTGTGCGGCCCCCCAAAGAAATACCACCCCACACCATGACTGACCTACCGCCAAACCGGTCATGCTGGAGGATGTTGCAGGCAGCAGAACGTTCTCCACGGCGTCTCCATACTCTGTCACGTCTGTCACATGTGCTCAGTGTGAACCTGCTTTCATCTGTGAAGAGCACAGGGTGCCAGTGGCGAATTTGCCAATCTTGGTGTTCTCTGGCAAATGCCAAACGTCCTGCACAGTGTTAGGCTGTAAGCACAACCCCCACCTGTGGACGTCGGGACCTCATACCACCCTCATGGAGTCTGTTTCTGACCGTTTGAGCAGACACATGCACATTTGTGGCCTGCTGGAGGTCATTTTGCAGGGCTCTGGCAGTGCTCCTCCTTGCACAAAGGCGGAGGTAGCGGTCCTGCTGCTGGGTTGTTGCCCTCCTACGGCCTCCTCCCCATCTCCTGATGTACTGGCCTGTCTCCTGGTAGCGCCTCCATGCGCTGGCCACTACGCTGACAGACACAGCAAACCTTCTTGCCACAGCTAGCATTGATGTGCCATCCTGGATGAGCTGCACTACCTGAGCCACTTGTATGGGTTGTAGACTCCGTCTCATGCTACCACTAGAGTGAAAGCACCGCCAGCATTCAAAAGTGACCAAAACATCAGCCAGGAAGCAGAGAAACTGAGAAGTGGTCTGTGGTCACCATCTGCAGAACCACTCCTTTATTGGGAATGTCTTGCTAATTGTCTATAATTTCCACCTGTTGTCTATTCCATTTGCACAACAGCATGTGAAATGTATTGTCAATCAGTGTTGCTTCCTAAGTGGACAGTTTGATTTCACAGAAGTGTGATTGACTTGGAGTTACATGGTGTTGTTTAAGTGTTCCCTTTATTTTTTTGAGCAGTGTATTTGTATATTACTAGACAAATTATAGTGGTCAGTATTTTATAACACGAGGAATTGATAGGATTATCAGATTATGAGTGTAAGGGGTGAGAAAGATGAGGGTTGGTATCCGTTTGTCACGTCCTGTTTGTCACGTCCTTTTTTATGTCTCTCTTTTAGTTTGACAGTCATGAGTTGGGGTGGGCATTCTATGTTTTGTGTTCTGTGTTTTCTATTTATATGTCTTTGGCCTGGTATGGTTCCCAATCAGAGGCAGCTGGCAATCGTTGTCTCTGATTGAGAACCATACTTAGGCAGCCTGTTTTCCCACTATGGGTGTGGGTAGTTATTCTCTGTTTAGTGTTTTTGTTGCACCTTGCAGAACTGTTCGTTGATTGTTTTTGTTCAGTATTCATCTTTATTAAAAGTATTATGAATATGTACCACGCTACACTTTGGTCCTCTTCTCCTTCTTCCACCAATGAAAATCGTTACACCGTTTCAGAACTATGTGTCTGTACTTTCTCCCAAACGATTGACTCCTCATTTTCAAGTCTTCAATCTTCCTGTCACTGTTTTATGTTTCATAACAGCTCACTGAGATCCCTAATGTCTGTTTCAATGTTAAACTACTTAAGCTGTTTGCCTGTTCAAATCAGACATCTTCTCACCACACGTCAAGGCACTGGGTCCAAATGTAACGTATTAACACTGCTTTTCTTCCTAAGTTCCAAAACCGATTGGTAGAGAGTACTTTCCTGAGTGAATAGCCAGGAGGAACATAATGGGAACCAAACGATCCAGGTGGAGGAGCAAGTTCCCCGCTGCTCGCTGTTCCACATGGACCTAACAACGTTCCCCCTGCCTGGCGCCACTCAGACGCGGATGCTCAGCGTAGGAATGGAAAATAGACGGTCAAAGAGGAACGTAACATAGCCAAAAGAGTGATGGGAAGAGGGATATGGAGGGAGGAAGGGGGGGTTGTTCTTTAGTTGGATCAAAGATCAATAAAGATGGAAAAACAAGGAGGTTCCCTGCCCCGTCAGGTCTACTTCCCCCTCTCCTCCTTTACCTCTCTCTATCTGATAAACACATGCATTTAAAACAGGCGCACGGAGCACCCCCACTAACAATGACAAACGACGGCTTGCCGACTTTTCTCTCTCTATTAACATAAAGTAATATAAACTGAAGGACACTAGTCTATAGAGGGAGTTAGGGGCTAATGTTCCATATCAGATGTGGACAATGTCAGGACTGAATACAGATTAGGCTGTGTCCTTCCCTCCCCAGGGGAATGACAGGAGTTGACACCACTTGGCCTGCCAAGTGTATTATTATAACATGCTGGTGCCAGGTCTGTCTTCCCCTGGACTATTAACCCCACTGTCCCCAAAGCACTCTCCCCATGCCCCTCAATACCATAACACCGATCAGCCTCTCCTCTCTCTTTCTCCAAGCTTCAGCTCCCCACTCAATTATCTCCCTCTCTGTCCTGTAGTATACAGTATAACATATTCTCACTGATGCTTTCAATTGGCCAACCCCCATTTTTCCTTACCTTTCCATTTCTCTCTCTCTCTCTCTCTCTCTCTCTCTCTCTCTCTCTCTCTCTCTCTCTCTCTCTCTCTCTCTACTTCATTCTCTGCCCTCTCCTATATCTATCTCTCCTCTGTCTCTGTCAGAGATATGATGAAGTACCACCCTATCAGTGTATTGAGGGTCAGAGGGCAGTAGGATGGGTGGAGGGTTGAGTGACAGGTGACCAATGATGCTTCTCTGGAGCCTCTGCACTTCTTTCAGTGGAGAATCGTCGGTGTCCCGGGAGTGCAGCCTCTCAGCTCTGGTGGCCTATGATAGATCACTGTCCATTTTCTCTATTGGTAAGGTTCAGTGCTCATAGCACACTGACTCTGTGTGTTGAGTGCTCTGTGGGTTGAGGAGGTGAGTGGAAGAGGATGTTTCTGTATGTAGGTGATGGTTATCGGAAAGCGACACATAGAGGAGGTGACAGTTGAAAATGTCCTGTTGAGGTTCCGTGGGTGGTGTTCTTGTTCAGCCTGTACCTTAGTTACTTGAGAATAGCACAACCTTTTGTTTTTAGAATATGAGTCTCTCTGTACACCACTGAGAACATAGAAACAGAACACCCAAACAGCCAGTAAACCACCTGGGATTAGAGTTACCTGTTGTACTTATGGCATACAAGTGTGATGAGAATAACCAACAAGTATGTCAGTCCAGCCTCTCATATTCCACTCTCCTCGAGTGTTTGTATGTATAGGATTATGGAGACATTTTAGCAACAAGCCAAGGCAGTCGGGGAGATGGTCATCATTCTGCTCTTGTCTTCAGAGAATACATACAACTGCTGCAAAACCTCTTAGAGCCATAAAACGATAAAACAACATCTCAGGAACCGTAAAGAAACTCAGGGACTCAGAGAGAGGAAAATCAGATGCAGGCCATGATCATAAAATCCTCGCTTCCTATCAGCAGCTCATTCTGAGGACTATTGATGGTCCAAAGCCGCTGCAGATAAAACCATAACAGTCCGAAGGACAGGGCCATGGCCCATATTCAAAAAGCTTCTCAGAGTACTGATCACAGATCAGTTTTGTATTTTAGATCAGCATGACTATAAACATATGGACAGGTTTGGATCCAGCCTCAACAGATCAGAGGTGCAATCATCTATCATCATCTGACAAATCAGACCATTACTTTCCTAATGGGAATCTGCATGGTCACAATGTTAATATAATGGGAAATGCTTACTGTACTTTGTGTCTTGGTTCAAATGGTCTGTTTGTGTTACTCACCTTGGTAGCACAACTTGTATGTGCAGTCTAGTGGGTTCCAGCTCTGTGATGGGACATCCAAATGTTACTGAAAATACAAACGGAGCCAGTGGTTCATGCCTAAATCCACCCCCTTCATGCCATAAAGAAAAGTTTTGGAGGAGAGAAAGAAATGGAGAGAAAGAAACAGAGAGAAAGAAATAGAGAGAGAGAGATGGAAAGACCAAAGGCTGAATCTTTGCCAAAGGAAATCTCTATCTCATGCTCTATTACTCCACAGCTACTGTTCAACATCATTATTCCCATGCTGAACTGAGAAATGGCCAGGAAACCCTAAACAGGTTAATAAAGTCCCCAAAGCTATGGTTTTGATTGGCCATTTTTCGCTATAGAGCATCCAAACTCAATACTTTTCTCAACACTGATCATTTGTGTCCTAGACTGAGAGGTTGTGTCCTAGACTGATAATTTGTGTCCTAGACTGAGAGGTTTTTTCCCAACCCAACTCCATAATGTACAAACGAACTAGACAATATGTAGAAAGGATTACCTTAGCTCAGAGTGTGGTTATTCAAGTAAACACCATAGGTTATGAGCCAGTATCTCTCATGTAGATGTAGGATCTTAATTTGATCACTCTTTTGTTGCTGAGAATTTTCCTGCACAGCAGGAAATGCCAACCTGTCATTTATTTGAGGTTAGAAAGGCTTCTAAAGTTTATCATTTACAAAAATGATTTTAATTATAATCCATATAATAATTCACATTTCCTGTTGCTGCAGGATTATGTTCCTGCTGTAGAAAACTGCCTCAAATGAATATCCTACATCTGTACCAAGGGCCCCGTGTACAGTAGTTGCAGTGTACCCCTGTGGTTTTACAGGGACGTGTGAGCCACTGTGGTCTGTGCACTACACACGGAGAGCCAGCATGGCTCCTATTACACCTCTGTGCCGGGATCTTATAATTGCCACCACACATGGAAACATATTACGCTGGGTGATGATGCTGGTAGTGGAAAGTTCCCAGCAATAAGGCCTGTGGGTGCCGGTGCAATGCAAGTTGATAGTGTGTGGGCATAGGATTATTTTCTCTCTAATACGGGCATGCCCACCCTGGCACCCACAGGGCTCCCTGTTTGAGCTGAATAATGAAAGAAACAAGCCTTCATGGTGGCTGGCATTGGAGGTGTTGTTAAAGTCTTTGAGGTTTTCTCCCCGTAGGCTTCAGTCTGCTGCCCTGAATAAGAGGGGCTTTGTTAGATCAGTGGTGGAGGCTTTGGAGAAGGTTGGACAGGGCTGTCTCTGTGGGGTTGTGTAAGGGCCCCCGTCTCTGTCAATCCCGCCATTGCACACACACGCAAAAGTACACACACACACACACACACACACACAAACACACACACACACACACACACACACACACACACACACACACACACACACACACACACACACACACACACACACACACACACACACACACACACACACCCACACACACACACAATCTCTCTCTTTCTCACTCTCTTTCTCACTCTCTTTCTCACTCTCTTTATCTCTCTCTCTCTCTTTCTCTCTCTCTCTCTCTCCCCCTTTCAGTCACTCTCTCCATCAGGCATTATCTCCCATAGGCCAGGCAGAGCGGGCAGCGAGACATGGGTGAGATTAAGAGTGGAGACAGCATCAGTGATATCACGGTTCAGGAGGGAACCCCACAAAACCTCAGGCTCTTTTTCCAGCCAGGCCTGATCATCTGAGGTTTCAGTCTGGCAGGGGAAGGGAAGAGGGGTTTGGGCATCATTTAAAGCCTTGTGAAAGCTGGTGGCCCATGGCTTTATTGAAGTGTGTGTTGAAGTGGTAATATCGGTGATAATGATTCCAGCTTACTCATAGTACTTATGCTGTTCCAGTGGCCCAGATAATTTCTCTTGACAGGACCATAGGCAGGGGTTTCTCTCTCTCTCTCTCTCTCTCTCTCTCTCTCTCTCTCTCTACACAGTTGCAAACAAGAGTTTCCATTCGACAAATTCAGGAATGTTTATCCCCGTTTTGTTCCATTTGCTTCTGTTTAAGAAATGCTTTTCTACAGAATCAGCGGAATGAATACACCCCGATCAGGCATAAACCCTGTTCCATTTCATAGCAGGCACGTTGTATTCCTTCTAGCATCTATGAACTCTCCACCCCTCACCTTTTCCCTTCGCTTGTGGACAGCGATGCACAACACATCACCTGTATCTGACCAGGCAAAAAAAACTTTACATGCCAAACCGCTACACACAGCACACATTAGCTAAAGTAACATCATAGTCAGCACAGCTAATAGAACTAACACGTTAGTATACCCACTACAATAATGCAGTAACGTTACAATGTCAGTCAGTAAGCAGTTACACCGGCAGGCCTCGGTGGCAATACATTTTTAAAACCAAAAGCTTACTTTGACTTGGAAGATGGAAGAGTTCCAGTGTTGTGTTGGATAGTCATAGCCAGTTAACTTACATAGCATCCCTCTGTTTGAGCAGGGTGTTTCAGTAGGCTAAACTAGCTAGCTGCATTTGCTACATAAGTGAAACTGAAAGTGAAACAAATTACGAAATATCTCTCTCCCTCCTGTTTCTCTCTTGCTTCTCCTTCATTTTGGAATTATAAGAAATTAATTTGTTCCAAATTGTTTGACTATTGTCTTTCTCTCTCTTTGAGTTTACTACTCACTATAATATATGCACTGCAGTACTAGCTAGCTATAGCTTATGCTTTCAGTACTAGATTCATTCTCTGATCCTTTGGTTGGGTAGACAACATGGCAGTTCATGCTGCAATATCCCTGATAGGTTGGAGGATGTCCTCCGGAAGTAGACATAATAACTGTGTTCGTCTATGGAAGGACTAGCTTCCATGAGCCTCCTAGGTTTTGTATTGAAGTCAATGTAACCATAAGAGGACGGAAACTAGCTGTCCTCCGGCTTCCCCATAGTGCTACCCTACAGAGTGCTGTTGAGACCTTATTTGCAAAATAGTGTGTTTTAATAACTTTTTTAGTGATGTGATTATATTTAGTATAGTTTTTTCTAAAAATGATAACTTTTTAAATGTTTTACAAAAACATTTTTTTAAATGAAATTCACTAAAGAGGATGGTCTTCACCTTCCTCCTCTGAGGAGGCACCTCCACTGGTGCCAACTGTAAAGTTTGGTGAATAATAGTATGGGGATGTTTTTCATGGTTCAGGCTAGACCCCTGAGTTCCAGTGCAGGAGAATCTTAAAGCTACAGCATACAATTACATTCTAGATGAGTCTGTGCTTCCAAATTTGTGGCAACAGTTTGGGCAAGGCCCTTTCCTGTTTCAGCATGAAAAATGCCCCTGTGTGCAAAGTGAGGTCCATACAGTAATGGTAATTTAATGGTTATTCGAGATTGGTGTGGAAGTACTTGACTGGCCTTACACAGAGCCATGACCTCAACCCCCTCGAACACCTTTGGTATGAATTGGATGCCGACTTCGAGCCAGGCCTACCTGCCCAACATCAGAGCCCAACCTCACTAATACTCTTGTGGCTGAATGGAAGCAAGTCCCCACATCAATGTTCAAACATCTAGAGGAAATCCTTATCAGATGAATGGAAGCTGTTACAGCAGCAAAGTGGAGACCAACTCCATATTAATGCCCATGATTTTGGAATGAGATGTTCAACGAGCAGGTGTTCACATACTTTTGGTCCTGTAGTGTGTATGTATCTGAAGCTGTTTTTTTCACATAAATATTACAGTAATGAAAATAATATATGAGGAGACCAAGAGAGAGAAAGAGAGAGATTCCACAGATTTGTTTCGAGCCAAACTCTAAGCACTCATGCGTACACTCTTCTCATTTGCTTTTCTCCTCTCAGGCCATATGATCCTCCTTCCCTCCCTCATCCCTTCTTCCCTCCGTTCTTTCCTAATTATTGTCATATCTCCAGTCACCCATCTACCCCGGCTCCTAAAAGGCATGAGAACACTTCATGATGACCTCTCCATATCCTTCCTTGTCCAATCAAAGCATAGAGTACTGACCTCCATATCCCCTCTTGACCAATCAAAAATGCCTATGAGCTGCCAACAGGGAGATGTCAGCATTCCTTTCCTCTCCTGGCAGGAAGTGGAGCTCCTTAAAGCTCTGCTGGGAGAGATTCTCCCTCTTTTCCTTTTCTCCCTCTCTGGCTCTGAATGAGCATAGCCAAACAGACATAAACTAGTCATTAATATTGTCGCTGCACTGCCAAAACACGGCCATCTTTGTCCAAGTTGAGCCCAAGCTGAATCCGACAGGGGGACCATCAGGTTCCGTGGTGTGTCATCCCTAAACCTGTCCCCCTATCCCTTTAATTAACCCCCTGTCCGCTCATTTCATCTATCTACCTCAACACTGTAGGAGAACACCATGTCATACAATTGCATGTCTTTTTCATTATTCTCTCTCATTTTTCCCATGACTGTCTGCTGTGGCAACTCTGAGCTCTTCTCTTCAGGAACCATCTCCCTGTGTTAAAATGATATGTGTAGTTGAACTGGGAAGTACTGCGGCGAGCATGTTCCCATGTAGATGATGAGGCTAGACAGCAGCAGCACGGCTTGGCAGAGAGTTCCTGAAATGTGAACCGTAAAGTGGTCTCCTCTCGCTCTCTGTCTCCTGATCTGCAATTAGATCAATAGTTCAATTAGGTTTGCCAGTTTAAGTGAGAGGTTTCCTGCTATTGTAGCACAATTACAGCACTACAGGAGGGCTCACTTGATTTGTCAGACAGACGGATTAAAGGGTGAGTGGAATAAAAACAATGTTTTTGTCCAACGATCGATCATTTACCTCAAGCATCACGTTTCTGAGTATTAGATGGAATAGTTCCAAAATGAGAATATGTGACAGGGTCAAACAGAATATCAAAATGATCCCCTGATAGATAGGCCCCCACTCTAACCCTAACCCTGTAAGAAGCAAGTAAGAGTGTTAATATAAACAGTGAATAGTGCTGTGTCAAACTCCATTCTTTATGAACAAAGGGGATCTCTCAGAGCTGGATGTGATGGTCAGATAAATGTGAGGGTGTGTGTGTGTGTCTGCAAACGTGTGTGCTAGCTTAGCGGGCAGTGGTGGGGCTTGGGGCAGTGCCATGCCCCCAACAGTAGTTTATCTTGGACTCGTACATGCCCTCCCTTGGCGGGGTCGATCCTCGGGGCGCCCTGCCCCAGCACAGCTCCATTAGCGCCAGTGCTAACCTTGCAACAATGTTGTGACATCCTCGTTTTTCATCCAGCCCCTCCCCTCTCTCCCATCTCCCGCCTCTCTTGGCCCCAGATCTTCCCCAGATGAGCAACCAGAGGTGAGGGGGAGTCTGTGGGTCCGGCTGGCAGAGAGGCTCCACCATGCCTTGGAGTCAAAAGACGGTTAACCCACCACAACCTCAGATACTACAGAGCTTATTGGTGTAGAAAATAACCTAACCTCCTTCATAGTAATTTCAACAGGATGTTTTTGCTTTGTAGATCCCCAAAAATGGACAGATTAATTTGTTTTACCACTGGATATAATATACTATGAAAAGAAAAGTTGAATAACAATCACACATGGCTAAATGCAACATACACATTAAAAAGGATCTGTGAAATAGAATTTACATATGTCTCATGTATATTTATGAGTGGTGAGGGTTTACTGAATCTGGAAGAAAGAGCACCACAACCTCACCATGTATATTGGAATAGCTGAGTGGTTCCTATGTCTTCATCCTCTCATGAAAGAAACATAAAAGGGGCTTTGCTCTCCTTTATCGAAAGTGTCTTTTCAAGTTGTACAGTCTTGATCTCCTCTCATCATCCCCATTTCCCTCAATCTGCTGTTTCCCCCTTCATCTTGAGTTAGGCTGGAGTCCTTCAAAATCCCAACTTTAAACAGGGAACACAGTGACGTTCAGTGTTTTGTTGGTTTCGGGAGGGGAGCCTGTACTTTGGTGTCAGCCTTGACATGTAGGAGAGTTCTCGTCAAAATGGGCCAAGAAGGAGATGTTTGCATTGATAGCTCTGAATGCATAGGAGCAGTACGGTGTACATATTAGGACATACGCTACATCAGACAAACAACGTATACTGTCAGCATACAACACACACACTGACAACAATGCCAGTCATGCACAACAGATTTTGTCGTGAGAAAAATCTGAAGAGTTTGCTGTATTGTCGCCTTAATCGTTGACCTTCTCTCTTATTCATGCAAAACTCAGCGCATTAAGACATTTCTTCAGGTTGACCTTGGTGGTGGTGTTTTATACGGCAGTCTAAAAGGTGTTGAGTCTTTCAACCTGGAGGTTAAACCAGGTCTTGGGTGTGAAGGCAATTACCTGCAGGAGATGGTGATAAGACCCCCAACCCACCCAGCGCCTCATCTCTTTTCCATGTTTTGGTATTCCTTCCTAATGGCCTCCACTTCTTTACCCTCCTCCGTCAGACAGTAGCGAGGGATTCTGGGATCCTCTGCCCTGCAGCTGTGTAAACTTAGATATCCCTTGACATTTCACCTCAATTCCCCACTGAACTCTCAGCTCTCTGGTCCCCTGACGTGTCAACACACTGACAGTTCTCGTTTGTCACGCTTGGGCGACAGGTAGCCTAGTGGTTAGAGCACTTGGCCAGTAACCAAAAGGTTGCTAGATCAAATCCCCGAGCTGACATGGTAAAAAGCTGTCATTCTACCCCTGAACAAGGCAGTTAACCCACTGTTCCTAGGCTATCATTGTAAATAATAATTTGTTCTTGAAGGTTAAATAAAATGCTGTTGTGTGAGTTCTCCTATCTCTCTTCAGCACCACACCAGTGGAAAAGCTAACATAAAGCATGTAGGACTGTTGCAGGGGATACTGTTTATGGAGAACTACGCTCTTGTAGGTTTTCGCTCCAACCCCAGTTGGAACTAACCTGGTTCAGCTTATCAACCAGCTAATTATTAGAATCAGGTTATAGATTAGAGTTGCAGGACAGTAGCTCTCCAGGAACAGGGTTGGAGTGCCCTGGACTATTGGATATTATATTGGAATTATAATTGTAGGTTCACGATTATGAGAGGAGAATATCCTTGATGTATTTTCTATTACTAAGTCACAAGATTCTACCCAGTATTGTTATGAAGCCAACGGCTTTTTCTCTTTCTCTTTTTTCTCACCGTCGTCTTACAGTAGGTTTTTTGTGGCATGGTGAAAACGCGTGCAGCATCCTCTCCTTGGCAGGTGTTTTGTGTCTCTGCTTGTTGCTCTCCTGTACATAATCAATCTGGCTGAGGCCTTTGAAGGCAGCGGGAGAGAGAGGGAGAGAGAGGGAAAGAAAGAGAGAAAGGGAGCGAGAGAGAGTGAGGTAGAAAGGGAAAGTAGAGCAGAGCGTGGCCTGCCTGCGTCGCTACAGTAACACACGCGTGGCAGTGGATGATTAAATGGATGTAATGTATATTCCTCCTCCTATTTTGGTCTCCATGTGTTTTGCGTTGCATGTCTATTCATCCCGGACGCTGGCGCGATCCATCATATACGCCACTCTGATGGATCTCCGTGCCCTTCCTAAGCTGTCCCGGACACCTACTTACTGTGTCCTTTTACCACGGCAGAGCGCCGAATTACTCCCGTCGCCCTGCCATGACACGACTGAGGCAGGATACTCAATAAGTGAATTACTGCACACTGATATTAAGCATTCTGTGAACGAGGGAAGAAAAGAGGGATGGAGGAAAGAGGGATTAAAGAGACTGAAATAACATGACAAATCAAAGTAGTATGAAAGGGAAAATCTGGGAAGAATTACATGGTTGTTACAGTGCTGTACTTGAACAGGGATGAATGCATTAGTTATTTTTTCCAGCACTCAGGATTGTCTGTGATAAAACATTCAATCAGAGTTAGCCCTGGGCTGGGTGCTATTTTAGCAGTGGATATAGGCTACTGTGTTCCTCTTTCTAGGGATATTGGCCTGATTTATACAGGATTCATAGAGTAGAACCTTACTATGTATGATATGGCCCTTAATCAGATAGAAGGACCTTACTATGTATTGTAATGCCATAAATAAGAGAGTTGAACCTTACTATGTAATCAGGGAATAGGACGTTACTATGTATGAGATGGCCCTTAATCAGAGAGTAGGACCTTACTATGTATGTTGTGGCCCTTAATCAGAGAGTAGGACCTTACTATGTATGAGATGGCCCTTAATCAGAGAGTGGAACCTTACTATGTATGAGATGGCCCTTAATCAGAAAGTGGAACCTTACTATGTATGTTGTGGCCCTTAATCAGAGGGTAGGACATTACTATGTATGAGATGGCCCTTAATCAGAAAGTGGAACCTTACTATGTATGAGATGGCCCTTAATCAGAGAGTAGGACCTTACTATGTATGAGATGGCCCTTAATCAGAAAGTGGAACCTTACTATGTATGTTGTGGCCCTTAATCAGAGGGTAGGACATTACTATGTATGAGATGGCCCTTAATCAGAAAGTGGAACCTTACTATGTATGAGATGGCCCTTAATCAGAAAGTGGAACCTTACTATGTATGAGATGGCCCTTAATCAGAGGGTAGGACATTACTATGTATGATTTGGCCCTTAATCAGAGAGTGGAACCTTACTATGTATGGTATGGCCCTTAATAAGAGAATAGGACCTTACTTTGTATGGTAAGGCCCTTAATCGTCATTGAGTAGGACTTTACTCTGTATGATATGACCCTTAATAAGAGAGTAGGGTCTTACTATGTATGGTATGGCCCTTCATCAGAGAGTCGGAACCCTACTATGTATGGTATGGCCCTTAATCAGAGAGTCGAACCCTACTATGTATGGTGTGGCCCTTAATCAGAGAGTCGAACCCTACTATGTATGGTATGGCCCTTAATCAGAGAGTCGAACCCTACTATGTATGGTATGGCCCTTCATCAGAGAGTCGAACCCTACTATGTATGGTATGGCCCTTCATCAGAGAGTCGAACCCTACTATGTATGGTGTGGCCCTTAATCAGAGAGTCGAACCCTACTATGTATGGTATGGCCCTTAATCAGAGAGTCGAACCCTACTATGTATGGTGTGGCCCTTAATCAGAGAGTCGAACCCTACTATGTATGGTATGGCCCTTAATAAGAGAGCAGGACCTTACTTTGCATGATATTGCAATTAATCAGAGAGTAGTACCTTACTATGTATGGTATGGCCCTTAATCAGAGTGTAGTACCTTACTATGTATGGTATGGCTCTTAATCAGAGAGTAGTACCTTACTATGTATGGTATGGCTCTTAATCAGAGAGTAGTACCTTACTATTTATGGTATGGCTCTTAATCAGAGAGTAGTACCTTACTATGTATGGTATGGCTCTTAATCAGAGAGTAGTACCCTACTATGTATGGTGTGGCCCTTAATCAGAGAGTCGAACCCTACTATGTATGGTATGGCCCTTAATCAGAGAGTCGAACCCTACTATGTATGGTATGGCCCTTCATCAGAGAGTCGAACCCTACTATGTATGGTATGGCCCTTCATCAGAGAGTCGAACCCTACTATGTATGGTGTGGCCCTTAATCAGAGAGTCGAACCCTACTATGTATGGTATGGCCCTTAATCAGAGAGTCGAACCCTACTATGTATGGTGTGGCCCTTAATCAGAGAGTCGAACCCTACTATGTATGGTATGGCCCTTAATAAGAGAGCAGGACCTTACTTTGCATGATATTGCAATTAATCAGAGAGTAGTACCTTACTATGTATGGTATGGCCCTTAATCAGAGTGTAGTACCTTACTATGTATGGTATGGCTCTTAATCAGAGAGTAGTACCTTACTATGTATGGTATGGCTCTTAATCAGAGAGTAGTACCTTACTATTTATGGTATGGCTCTTAATCAGAGAGTAGTACCTTACTATGTATGGTATGGCTCTTAATCAGAGAGTAGTACCTTACTATGTATGGTATGGCTCTAATCAGAGAGTAGTACCTTACTATGTATGGTATGGCTCTTAATCAGAGACTAGGACCTTATTATGTATGTTGTGGCCCTTAATCAGAGAGTAGGACCTTGCTATGGATGGTATGGCTCCTAATCAGAGAGTAGAACCTGGGTATGTATGAGATGGCCCTTAATCAGAGAGTAGAACCTGGGTATGTATGATATGACCCTTAATCAGAGAGTAGAACCTGGGTATGTATGAGATGGCCCTTAATCAGAGAGTAGGTCCTTACTATGTATGATATGACCGTTAATCAGAAAGTAGGATTTTTCTATGTATGGTATGGCTCCTAATAATAGAGTATACCTTTACTACGTATGATTTGGCCCTTAGTCAGATAGTTGGAATTTATTATGTAAGGTATGGCCCTTATTTAGAGAGTAGGACCTTATGGTACGGCCCTTAATCAGAGTTTCAACTATCATTACATATTCTCTTGTCATACTCTAACATGTTGGGCGGTCATACAAATAACCTAGCTGCATTCAGTTCAACAATAAAATGATATGCTGAAACATGTCATTGTGTTTAGTTTTAATTTAGCTTGATGATCTATTACAATATTGCAGTTGGTTTTAGTGCACAAGGAAATGATGTGATACTACATGAACAGGGAACCTTGTGTCAGTTATCTCCAGTTACCAAAAACAATCAGGATTTTATCATCCTAACCAATCAGGCCTATAAGACCCCTTTTATCTAACGACTCGCCTGTTATTGGCTTTCATCAATAAAAGAAACGTCTTACTCCAATCCTCTGATTGGAGTAATACATTTCACAAAAACTTCTCAATCCCTTAGGCCATGGGTTTAGTGTGCCTTTCTCACTGCATCTCAACCGCAATGATCAAGAGCTGTGTGAGTTTAAGGGCAGAATCAAACATGGGTGTCTTCCTCTAACTCAGTACTGTGTAAATGGGAGAGATAAGATGAGCCCTGATGTAAATGTAAGCCCTCTAATAAGCAGGCTTAGGGAGTAGTGAGAGAGGCCCGCACAATTAATTATCTCCTGATGAGTTGCTATCATGGAGGTGTAATCTTTTATAAGCCGCTTTTTGACGAACCTCACGCCGAACCTCTCACTATTATAACCCCAAACTGGGACAAGAGGCCTGCTTATTTAAACCTTCCGTCCCGGGGCATCGAGCTGGAGAGGAGTTACTGAGAAAGAAGATGGGCAGTGGTGGAAAAGTAACGCATTGTCATACTCAAGTAAAAGTGACTCAAGTAAAAGTGAAAGTCACCCAGTAAAATACAACTTGAGAAAAAGTCTAAAAGTATTTGGTTTTAAATATACTTAAGTATCAAAAGTACATGTAATTGCTAAAATATACTTAAGTATCAAAAGTAGAAATGCTTTCAAACTCCTTATATTAAGATGGCACGATTTTCTTGTTTTTAATTGACAAATAGCACACTCCAACACAGACATCATTTACAAATGAAGCATTCGTGTTTAGTGAGTCCTCCAGATCAGAGGCAGTAGGGATGACCAGGGATGTTCTCTAGAAAAGTGTGTGAATGAAACCATTTTCTTGTCCTGCTAAGCATTCAAAATGTAATGAGTACTTTTGGGTGTCAGGGAAAATGTAGGAGTAAAAAGTACATTATTTTCTTTAGAAATGTAGTGGAATAAAAGTGAGGTACAGATGCCCCAAAAAACAACTTAGGTACTTCAAAGTATTTTTACACCAATGGTAATGGGGGAATATGGCTGTGTGTACGAAAATACACTCATATCAAGCCAATGTGATTCACCTGAGGTATTCCATTCTTACATTGGCTATTATACAGTACTGCACTTGTGCCACCTTGACATTAGTGCTCGTCTCTATGTTCTAACCTTGCTGCGCCTATTTTTTTTTTACCTTTATTTAACCAGGCAAGTCGGTTAAGAACCAATTCTTATTTTCAATGACGGCCAAGGAACAGTGGGTTAACTGCCTTGTTCAGGGGCAGAACGACAGATTTTTACCTTGTCAGCTCAGGGATTCAATCTTGCAACCTTTCGGTTACTAGTCCAACGCTCTAACCACTAGGCTACCTGTCGCCACAGAGGGGGTCCAGCTGTACCTGTGGGTGGGTGAGGGGGTGAGGTGGGGGACAGGTGTGGAAGGAGAGGACTCAGGTGACCCGGTGCATGGGAGGTTGTGGTTAACGTGTGGGGACAGGTGTGGAAGAGTAGGGCCCAGGTGAGGCGGTGAATGGGAGGTTGTGGTTAACGTGTGGGGACAGGTGTGGAAGAAGAGGGCCCAGGTGACCCGGTGAATGGGAGGTTGTGGTTAGCGTGTGGGGGCAGGTGTGGAAGAAGAGGGCCCAGGTGACCCGGTGAATCTGAGGTTGTGGTTAACGTGTGGGGACAGGTGTGGAAGGAGAGGGCTCAGGTGAGGCGGTGAATGGAAGGTTGTGGTTAACGTGTGGGGACAGGTGTGGAAGAAGAGGGCCCAGGTGAGGCGGTGAATGGGAGGTTGTGGTTAAAGTGTGGGGACAGGTGTGGAAGAAGAGGGCCCAGGTGAGGCGGTGAATGGGAGGTTGTGGTTAACCTGTGGGGACAGGTGTGGAAGAATAGGGCCCAGGTGAGGTGGTGAATGGGAGGTTGTGGTTAACGTGTGGGGACAGGTGTGGAAGAATAGGGCCCAGGTGAGGCGGTGAATGGGAGGTTGTGGTTAACGTGTGGGGACAGGTGTGGAAGAATAGGGCCCAGGTGAGGTGGTGAATGGGAGGTTGTGGTTAACGTGTGGGGACAGGTGTGGAAGAATAGGGCCCAGGTGAGGCGGTGAATGGGAGGTTGTGGTTAACGTGTGGGGACAGGTGTGGAAGAAGAGGGCCCAGGTGAGGCGGTGAATGGGAGGTTGTGGTTAACGTGTGGGGACAGGTGTGGAAGAATAGGGCCCAGGTGAGGTGGTGAATGGGAGGTTGTGGTTAACGTGTGGGGACAGGTGTGGAAGAATAGGGCCCAGGTGAGGCGGTGAATGGGAGGTTGTGGTTAACGTGTGGGGACAGGTGTGGAAGAAGAGGGCCCAGGTGAGGCGGTGAATGGGAGGTTGTGGTTAACGTGTGGGGACAGGTGTGGAAGAATAGGGCCCAGGTGAGGCGGTGAATGGGAGGTTATGGTTAACGTGTGGGGACAGGTGTGGAAGAATAGGGCCCAGGTGAGGCGATGAATGGGAGGTTGTGGTTAACGTGTGGGGACAGGTGTGGAAGAATAGGGCCCAGGTGAGGCGGTGAATGGGAGGTTGTGGTTAACGTGTGGGGACAGGTGTGGAAGAATAGGGCCCAGGTGAGGCGGTGAATGGGAGGTTGTGGTTAACGTGTGGGGACAGGTGTGGAAGAATAGGGCCCAGGTGAGGCGGTGAATGGGAGGTTGTGGTTAACGTGTGGGGACAGGTGTGGAAGAATAGGGCCCAGGTGAGGCGGTGAATGGGAGGTTGTGGTTAACGTGTGGGGACAGGTGTGGAAGAATAGGGCCCAGGTGAGGCGGTGAATGGGAGGTTGTGGTTAACGTGTGGGGGCAGGTGTGGAAGAATAGGGCCCAGGTGAGGCGGTGAATGGGAGGTTGTGGTTAACGTGTGGGGGCAGGTGTGGAAGGAGAGGGCTCAGGTGACCCGGTGAATGGGAGGTTGTGGTTAGCGCATGGGGACAGGTGTGGAAGGAGAGGGCTCAGGTGACCCGGTGAATGGGAGGTTGTGGTTAGCGCATGGGGACAGGTGTGGAAGGAGAGGGCTCAGGTGACCCGGTGAATGGGAGGTTGTGGTTAGCGCAAGGGGACAGGTGTGGAAGGAGAGGGCTCAGGTGACCCGGTGAATGGGAGGTTGTGGTTAACGTGTGGGGACAGGTGTGGAAGAATAGGGCCCAGGTGAGGCGGTGAATGGGAGGTTGTGGTTAACGTGTGGGGACAGGTGTGGAAGAATAGGGCCCAGGTGAGGCGGTGAATGGGAGGTTGTGGTTAACATGGGGACAGGTGTGGAAGGAGAGGGCTCAGGTGACCCGGTGAATGGGAGATTGTGGTTAGCGCATGGGGACAGGTGTGGAAGGAGAGGGCTCAGGTGACCCGGTGAATGGGAGGTTGTGGTTAGCGCATGGGGACAGGTGTGGAAGGAGAGGGCTCAGGTGACCCGGTGAATGGGAGGTTGTGGTTAGCGCATGGGGACAGGTGTGGAAGGAGAGGGCTCAGGTGACCCGGTGAATGGGAGGTTGTGGTTAGCGCATGGGGACAGGTGTGACATGACGCTAGGCTGCTGTGTAACCATGTGTCTCACCAGCCGGCGTGCCCTGGCAGAGCGCCGCATCCTTCCCCTCTCTTACCTTCAACTCCTCTAAAGACACTGGATGGACACATATGTTTTCATGCTTTGATGACTCCATGGACACCGCATGGGGCTGGGGTTTCTTCAACACACAGCGGTCATACTGTATTTACTAATGCTACTCTAACTTTGATTTAAGACTTGTTTGACTATTGTAAGTGGATTCAATTCTTTGCAGCTGCAAATACATGTATGACTGCAATGCCGTTCGTCCTGTGAACTCGTTTTACTGAAAACAAGCAGGATGACGAGAATCATCAGAAACCTTGAGAGAGAGATCGAGCTAGAACGAGAGAGAGATCGAGCTAGAACGAGAGAGAGATCGAGCTAGAACGAGAGAGGTGGGGGGGGGGGGGGTAGAGGGGGGAGATGGGGATGAGGAAGAAAGATCAGGAGTAGGGAGCATACTACCATTTGGAAGTTGATTTCCTCCTTCTTCTTCTTCTTCTTTCTCTCTTTCTGATTTCAGACCGACACACTGTATCTTTAAAACAGTGTGTTTTCACGCAGTGTGATTATGTTAATTACTACACTAGCGATTAATGACTTTTACTGTGACATTTGTTCTGTGCATGTGTGTGTTTCCCTTCCTTTTCTTTAAAGGGCTGGATGTATCAAAGTGGGATACTCATTAAACAATAGCAGTGTTGTACATCAGAGATATAAAATGTCTGCGGGGGATTGCCTCTTTGCAGAAGACACTCCTCACATCTGCAACTTCAAGGACACCCTTTAATTTAAAGATCTGCTATAAATGATTAATTTAATATTGATGAATATTTAACATTTCTTAATAAATTATTATGTATGCTATTAAGTACTACATGGATCTGCATAAGCAGGGGCTGTGAGCTCTCTGGATGGCTGGCTCCTTTGTGTGTGTGTGTGTGTGTGTGTGTGTGTGTGTGTGTGTGTGTGTGTGTGTGTGTGTGTGTGTGTGTGTGTGTGTGTGTGTGTGTGTGTGTGTGTGTGTGTGTGTGTGTGTGCACATGTACAGGTATTTGTGTTTCTATGTGTGTGTATGCACGCCATGGGAATTGTCTTGCTCCGGTTGTATTTTGACATTTGATTTATGTTAGTGTGAAACCATTTTCATGCAAGCCATTATGCAATCTATAAAAGAGAGCGTGTGGGTTTCTCTGAGCGCGGGGACCTAGCTGCCGCACAGCTAGCATACCAAGTGGCTCTTCTTCATAAATTTCATTATGATATAGACATTGCCGCTGCCCCGGCCATAAGCTAAAGGTGCCATTGGCTAATGAAGGAGGAGGCTACGGCTAAGTGCAGATGGATGCGGGGCAGTGCTACAGCACAGAGTCAGACATGCAGGTGTGCTTTCTCCCTGAGCATTAAGAGCAGCCTGACACTGTTCCTCTGTCTACCAGGGAGGAATTATTGTCCTTCACTAAAACACAATCTATCTTCACATATAGAGGAGCACAGGATGGATGGATGGATGGATGGCTGGATGGATGGATGGATGGATGGATGGATGGAAGAATGGATGGATGGATGGATGGATGGATGGATGGATGGATGGATGGATGGATGGATGGATGGATGGATGGATGGAAGAATGGATGGATGGATGGATGGATGGATGGATGGATGGATGGATGGATGGATGGATGGATGGATGGATGGATGGATGGAAGGAAGAATGGATGGATGGATGGATGGATGGATGGATGGATGGATGGATGGAAGGAAGGAAGAATGGATGGATTGAAGGATAGACAGAAGGATGGACGGAAGGGTCAATAAATGAAACAATGAATTAAATAATGAATTGATGGATGGTTGGATCTATCATGATCAGATATGATTTATCATAAAGATTACATGTATTACAGTGCAACGATGATAACAGCTACTACAACCATTATTACCGTTACTACAACCATTAACCATTACAACCATCATATGTCCAATGCCAGGAATAGACATAGCCATATAATCAGTGATACAGACATGACCTACAAAGGATCCGGGAGTGATTCAAATCCCATGAAATAATTAATTCATCTGAACGTCTAACAGTCCATCGTGTTGGAATTAGCTCAGTGAATGTTCTCCTTTTCATATGTAATCGGGGTGGGTGTTAAATACGCAGCGTGCTGAATACCATTAAAGTGCTCAGTCAGAGACAGAGGAAGAGAGGCTTCTTGTCCCCCTCACACTAGAAACATACCAACATTTGTGTGTACATACGTGTGCGTGTGCGTGTGCGTGTGTCTGTGTGTGTCTCCCTGTACTCGTTTGGCTTGGGACACCTTTCCTCTGAGATGAGATGGGTATATTTCCAAGGCTATGATAATAACTACAGTGCACCACCACTCTAACAGAGGCCCATTGTGAAGTCTGAATAACACAGTCACCCCAAAGTGCAGCTTAATACCATACCAGACTCCTTTTAACTCTCTTAAATCGGGTTAAGGTCTCCGGCAGTTGCCTGAGACCTATTCATCCATACTCCCGCCCTTTTCAGAAGCCCTGAAAAGAGCAGCCTTTTACATCAGAAGGCAATACAATGACAATTAGATTACGCCGGCTGCACTTTGGTCCGCCGCGAGGCTGCTTTGAAGCCCGTGATTGGCTAAGATGTGCCTTTGTGACTCAGGTGGGTGATGGAGGTGGTGCTTATGGCAGGCCCATTGTTGCCTCAGAACCTCTTGATGTGCTGCTGTTGTTTCTTTTGATGTGATTCTGCCTCATTTCTCTCTTTCTCACTTTGGATGATAAAAACCTTCCCTCCCTCCAGGGGCGGGCTGGAGTGCCCCAAGGCTTGAGGGTAGAAGGAGAGTTGACGGAGGTTAAGGCTGTGATGATGGAAGAAAGAGTATGAGGAGAGAAGGGGATGACCACTGATGCTCTGGCTGTGGGTAGAGCCAAAAGGGGGGGTCTTCTTTATATGTATGAATGAGTTGCCAAGACAGTCACATTAGTATAGTGGGCAACATTTAGTCAAACATCCCTAACAATTGTTTTTTTTATTGATAATGGTTTCAATAGCAGCTGTCTATGTTGTTCTCATTTTCTTCTTGAACTTTTTTCCACAAACACTTTCTTTAACGTCTCCTCAATTCTGAACAGATCTAATCAAGGACATAAGGCCTAACTCAGTCATTGGTGATAATCTACTTCTCCCCCATCTCATACACGCCTCAACTCCAAACACCACAAGATGGAGATAAGAGGCCCTTCTCTAAACCTCCCACTTCAGTCGCTATTTCCCTCCTAGAAAACTGCACACCTCTTAACATGTTGTCAGTGTGGTTAGCGCTATGTAACTGACATCCTAGATGGTGAGCACAGAAATGCGTATCTCACTGACAGTGATTGAAACCATTGGCAGGGTCATGGGCATGTTGCTCAACTTGTCTAGTGCACTCAGATTGGGTAAGAGTCTGATTCTGTTCCTCTGGCATTTTGTGAATCCAGAGTATGCTGTGCTTATGCCTCTTTCAAGTGTAAAACACAACATGTGCTGTCAGGGAGAATCTACTTACAGTTTAAGAAAGGAGGGGGGAGGAACGAAACCAGCATCTCATCAGCTCATCTGGGGAAGAAGAGCTGTCTTACTAACTCTCCTGCCAGGGAGATAGATAGATGGAGGGTGAGAGAGAAAGAGAAAGAGAGAAAGAGAGAGGGAGAGAAGGAATGAGTGATATAGAGGGAGAGTAGGGAGGGGGGATTTAGACTGGAGTCTGTTTCCTAATCTTTATGTATTAACAAAAACAACATCTTCACTCAGGCTTGCCAAAGCTTTCACAATCTCCTGGAAGGAGATGGAGGGGCCACTGGAGTGGGTTTTGTCTGCTTGATGGAGTAGTGTTCTTCCAAGTGAGTGTGTGTGCGTCAGTGTGTGTGTGTGTGTGTGTGTGTGTGTGTGTGTGTGTGTGTGTGTGTGTGTGTGTCTGCCCTTAAAACCAACAATGCAGTTTTAAGAAAATAGAGTTAAGAAAATGTTTACGAAATAAACCCCCCAAAATTAAACATAAAATGTAACACAATATAAGTATGATAACAAGGCTATATACAGGGGTTACCTGTACCGAGTCAATTTGCGGAGGTACAGGTTAGTTGAGGTAATTTGTACATGTAGGTAGTGGTAAAGTAACTATGCACAGATAATACACAGCAAGTAGCAGCAGTGTAAAAACAAAGGGGGGTGGTATGTCAAATAGCCTGGGTGGCCATTTAATTAGTTGTTCAGCAGTCTTATGGGTAGAAGCTGTAAGGGAGCCTTTTGGATCTTGACTTGTTGCTCCGGTACCTAGGTGTGTTAGCAATGTTTATGTCTGTCAGAATACTCTTGTGCTCTGAGTTGTGGGTCTATAATTGCTTCATGTCCTAAACTAAACCCTGTATAAATGTAACCTTTATTTAACTAGGTAAGTCAGTTGAGAACAAATTCTTATTTTCAATGATGGCCTAGGAGCAGTGGCTAACTGAACAAGGCTAACTGACTTGTTCAGGGGCAGAATGACAGATTTGTACCATGTCAGCTCGGGGATTCGACCTTGCAACCTTTCGGTTACTAGCCCAATGCGCTAACCGCTAGGCTACCCTGCCGCCTGTATACTTTGACTGGCGTCTCACTAATGAGAAGCGTATGAATTTTTCATTGAGCAGCACAGCCTCAGCGTCTGACTCCTCTTTCTCCTCTCCAAGTACACCTCTGTTTGTCTAAACTAAACGTAGGTGACATGACATCTGCATTTGGACGTCAGCAGGAGTGCAGGGGAGTGCCGGAGCACAGGAATATATTACCATGTTGATCCCTCAGTCTGTCAGGCAGAGAATCCTCTACTGTACACTGTATACCTCACTACTCCCATATGAATCCAACTGCGCTTTTACTTAGCACTTCTGTGAACTATCTTTCTCTCCCTGCCACTGAAAATGTTTCTCACCTTCGATGAGTAGATAGATGTACTGTAGGTAAAACAAATAAACATTTAGAGGGGAAATTCTACAGGGACAGAATATACTGATTTGGAATGTTATATCAGTGGTGGCGTCCTGTTGCTTTCTCTCTCCATCTGGTCATTACTACTTCATAGTAAGTGTATATAACTATGATATCTCTTGTTTAATGTCTGCCTCATCTCTCTCCCTCCCCCAACTCTCTTTCCTTGCCTCACCCTTCTCTCTCACCCTATCTCTCCTCCTTCAAGTCTTCCCTCTCCTACCCTTCCACGTCTCTCACTCTCCTTCTCTCCCTCCTTTGTCTCCTTGTCTCATCCAACCCTCTCCCTCCTCCACTCCCTCCATCTCCTCTCTGGTTATTGTCATTCTCCAGGGCTCCTAGTGTTATCCAGTCAGATGATAGCAGTGGAGTGCCCCCATGCATCGCCTGCTCTAAACTGTGATGGAAACATCAGACAAGGAGGACAGGACCCTGGAGATGCTCCCCGGCTTGACACCGTAGCTCCTTGCTTTAAGCTCTAGCATATCCATCTTCATAGCCTAGCTGATAGCTCAACCCTAGCTCCTAGCTCAACCCTAGCTCCTAGCTCAACCCTAGCTCCTAGCTCAACCCTAGCTCCTAGCTCAACCCTAGCTCCCACACACATCAGGTATGCTCGGCTGCACCGATGTATATTAATCAATGACAATATGATTACCTCTGAATGGGCCGTATACATTATTTAAAGCAGGGTCTCCTGGCTTACAGTCCTCCTGCCTTTCAAATTAAACTCAGTCAATAATTAATGTTGGGATTAATCAGAGAGCACCTTCAGAGGGCAGGTGTTAGGAGGGTGTACAGTGTGTGTGTGTGTGTTTTTGTGTGTGTGTTTGTGAGTGAGTGAGTGAGTGAGTGAGTGAGTCAGTGAGTGAGTGTGTGTATTCACTATTGACATGGAGCCAGTCAGCGTGTCGTGATCGTGACTCTTCCCTTTGGGGAGAATCTCTCACAGCCCTGGGCTGAAGACATACCATGCATGTTTTTGGGAAGACAATCTCTTACCCTCCTCCCTTCCTGGCACTAACAGGAGGAGAAAAACACTATTTTCTCACTTGTTTTTCTCACGGTGACGTGGGCTGTGAGGAGTTATTTTTGTTTCTCCGTGGCAGGGTGTAGGCTACTCTTAGAGAGAGAGAGAGAGAGAGAGAGAGAGAGAGAGAGAGAGAGCACTGTGGTTTCTCACACGTGGACGGACTCTCCTGCACGGTTCATGGCCTCTGAAATCCGTCTGGGTGATAAGCTGCCAGCGCAGAGGGGAACAACAGCAGATAGGGCTCCTTAAGCAGTTCAGCTCGACTGGAGGGCTTCTGTCTGCCTGCCAACTGCCTGATTACTCAATACAGACCCTGCTGCAACCTTCTCTTCTGTTCTGCCCTGTTCTTTTCTGTTGTTTTCGCTCTTCGGCCTCAGTTTTACCTTGTCAATATCTGATACAGGGAAGGCTACTGCAGATAAGACAGTATTCTTAAGGTTATTGGAATGTACACTATGTGTTGTTGTAGGTTTTTGCTGTAGTGTAAAGGATTATGTGCGAAGGTGAAACCCACTGTACTCAGTGACCTTGTCAGAGTGTGGAGCGATTACACAGTAATAGATACAAAGAAGTATAGATACAGTATATTCAGTAAATGATTTGTTCTGTTTTTGTCTCATTCTGACTTTCACACTCCTTTTAGTAAGCACAGCTCAATACATTGTATGAAATTGATTGTTTTCCAACCTTGGAGGCCTCTAAAGTCAACATAACAAGTTATTAAATATGGAGGCATATGGAAGACACTGAAAGTAAAGAGAAAGGTCACTATAGGCGGTTTTCAATAGACGACTCCATCTCAATTTATCTACTTAAATACCCACAGGACAAAGTTATGTTCAATTTCAGACATAATGTTGACTGCACCATGCCTAATTAAATATGATTATATTACATTATTCCTTTCAATACAGTTGGAAATAAAAACAATCACTTGCAGAAAAAAGAAATAAATCAGCGTGGGTCAAATTGATATAATTGATATTTTCATTTTATTTAACCTTTATTTAACTTTTGATAGCAGAAGTGAAATGAAATAGGAAAATGTCCCTGTTGACTAGCTAACTAACTGCATAATTACAATGCCCACAACAACTGATTTAAATTCAGAAAAAATTATAATATCATTAAACACATGGTTTCCACACATCGATGTCCACAATTGATCACAAATAGTATATCATTGAATTGCAGTAACCCATACTGCCTTGTTATTTAGCTGTTCTGTTTTGGTTGACGATAGATAGTTCAACAATGCTGCCATTACACTGAGGGCATCCAGCCAGCCCCTAGTTTTGGGTTATGATGTCTGTGACCCAAGGCCAACGGACTGAGACGGCCTATCAGACCCAGATAAAAGGGATACAGAGCACCATGCTGCTCCAAGGGTACAGACGGACAGTAGATAGAGGAATTAAAGACCTGTAATGGTGATTTTAAGGTTGTTTTTCTCCCACAGCAAGCTTGAACAAAATATCGTTGCTGATTCGCAACAGTAAGTCCAAACGTCCATTGAATATAAGCCTCGTTTTCAAAGACATTGCACACTCTACAACTTCTATAGGATGCTCACTGGCCAGCTATAGGGAAGTCGACGGCAACATTTAACATTATTGTTTTGAAATTGACCACAGTATTTTCTACATTGTGGGGGAGTGTGTCCCAACAGAGTATAGAGGACATCTTTGTTTTACCTAGGATTATCTTCTGGTTCTGGAGCACTGTGCACACACACACACACACACACACACACACACACACACACACACACACACACACACACACACACACACACACACACACACACACACACACACACACACACACACACACACGCATACGCATACACACGCATACACATACACACGCATACACACACACACGCACACACACACACACGCATACACACGCACACACACACACACACACACACACACACACACACACACACACACACACACACACACACACACACACACACACACACACACACACACACACACACACACACACGCATACACACACACACGCACACACACACACACACACACACACACACACACACACACACACACACACACACACACACACACACACACACACACACACGCATACACACACACATGCACACACACACACACGCATACACACACGCACACACACACACACACACACACACACACACACACACACACACACACACACACACACACACACACACACACACACACTCCATCTCACCCCCCACACACACACACACACACACACACACTCCATCTCACCCCCCACACACATGCTTGTGATCATCTCTCTGATGACCTCTGCTTTCAGCGTATGATGGATCATCCACACCTCCTGGGCATCCATTTTCCTGCCCAGGAGGAGACACTTACTTCAGGATAGGACGGTTAAACCCAAGGTAAGGCATGCATGGACTGGGGAATGTCATAGGGCATCAGTGATACTCACCAGTAATATAAGCATCATTGAATGCAATTGTATTTGATTATTTGGATCTTGCATGCCTGATGTGTCATGTGACTTCCAGGTAATCAAGTTCGAAAATGAAAGAAAATAAAGAGCATGAGCAACGGTTTATAACACCCACATGAAAACGCAAAGGACTGAAACACACACATACAGTACACTGAATTGTATCGTCCCATCAGAGGTGTCAGGTTCTCAGATACTACAAACACCTCATAATCTGTGTGGGCCCCAATGGTTAGGTTATAGCAGCTATTAACACTTCATCCCACACATACACACACACACGGTCCCTGCGCTGAACAGAAGGCATTCAGTGAGAACACACAAATCGATTCAAAATGCATCGGAAGACATTTAGACTTGAAAGTTGACACCTTTCTCCTGTCACATACGTGGGGTTTGGCGTGGCACCTCTCTCGTTGGGCTGAAAAGGCTGTGCTCTCCATTTTCGAAAAAAAGTATAGTTTGTGATCAGCTCTGTCATCCGTTTCTTGGAAGGCAGGACGTATGTCATTGAGTAAATAACAATGTTTCCATTCGCTCATCTTGTTTTAGGTCCCATGATCCTTTACTTGTGACGTGACAATGGAGGTGTACAAATGTTCCGAAATGTTTAAATAAGCATTACACAGGTTGTAATGTGGCAGATTTCTAATAATCAGTGAAACCACTTGATGTCATGATACTTCTCTGTAAATTTGACAGAACTTCTATGTTTCTATGCTGTTTGACACAGTCATTGGAAGATTCCATTTCACCATAAAGGAAAAGCTTAAAACCACACTTAGTTATAGGATCTTCATTTGATCAAACTGTTGCAGACCTTGTATTTGTGGTTTAAAAAGTCTTCTGAAGTTAATCATTTCCAATTAGAAGTGTCAGATTTGATTACCCTTTACGACAAATCTAACCACATTATTTATAATCCCCATAATAATTCACATCTCCTGTTGCTGCAAGATTATTTTCCTGCTGTAGCAAACTGGTTCAAATGAAGATCCTACATTTGTACCCCTACACAATGTGAAATTGACCACTTATTTCTCTCTCATGAACAATGATAATTTAAGCTTATTTTAATAAGTTTACTAGATTGTCAGAGCATGATTGAGATTGTCAACATAATCCTTCATGACCTCTATCTCAATTCATCCACAAACAGGGGTTTCGAGAGGCCTAACGGAAGTCCGCAGCAGTTAGAGATAATAGGTAGAGACAGAAAGCGCACGTACACTTGCCATTTTCTAGGTTGCCGTGCCCTGCTAACCCATTTTATTGAATGCGAAGGTATGTTGGTGGGCAACAGACAACAGACGGCACTTCTATTTGTGACTAATAGGCCCACAATTGTTCCATTTCTTCAGTTTGACTTTTTTTCTGAATGCTAGCATCTCCCAGTCACGACTCGTTGCAGTATAGGATCTGTCACCAATTGTGTCACAATAAGTACTTTTATAGCCTATTTACCACTATCCCTTTAAGTGTCCATATCTACACTGAACAAAAATATAAACGCAACATGTAAAGCCTTGGTCCCATGTTTCATGAGCTAAAATAAAATATACCAGACATTTTCCATATGCACAAATAGCTTATTTCTCTCAAATGTTGTGCACAAATTTGTTTATATCCCTGTTAGTGAGCATTTTTCCTTTGCCATGATATTTCATCCACCTTGTAACGATCGTCGTAGGAATGAGGTGAGGACCAAAGCGCAGCGTGGTAAGTGTTCATCTTATTTAATGAAAAAAACTGAACACTGAATGACAAACAAAGAAACAACAGAAACAGTTCTGTCTGGTGGAGACACACAAAGACTGAAAACAACAGAAACAGTTCTGTCTGGTGTAGACACACAAAGACTGAAAACAACAGAAACAGTTCTGTCTGGTGTAGACACACAAAGACTGAAAACAACAGAAACAGTTCTGTCTGGTGTAGACACACAAAGACTGAAAACAACAGAAACAGTTCTGTCTGGTGTAGACACACAAAGACTGAAAACAACAGAAACAGTTCAGTCTGGTGCGGACACACAAAGACTGAAAACAACAGAAACAGTTCTGTCTGGTGTAGACACACAAAGACTGAAAACAACAGAAACAGTTCTGTCTGGTGCGGACACACAAAGACTGAAAACAACAGAAACAGTTCTGTCTGGTGGAGACACACAAAGACTGAAAACAACAGAAACAGTTCTGTCTGGTGGAGACACACAAAGACTGAAAACAACAGAAACAGTACTGTCTGGTGCAGACACACAAAGGCAGAAAACAACAGAAACAGTTCTGTCTGGTGCAGACACACAAAGACTGAAAACCACAGAAACAGTTATGTCTGGTGTAGACACAGAAAGACTGAAAACAACAGAAACAGTTCTGTCTGGTGCAGACACACAAAGACTGAAAACAACAGAAACAGTTCTGTCTGGTGCAGACACACAAAGACTGAAAACAACAGAAACAGTTCTGTCTGGTGTAGATACACAAAGACTGAAAACAACAGAAACAGTTCTGTCTGGTGTAGACACACAAAGACTGAAAACAACAGAAACAGTTCTGTCTGGTGTAGACACACAAAGACTGAAAACAACAGAAACAGTTCTGTCTGGTGTAGACACACAAAGACTGAAAACAACAGAAACAGTTCTGTCTGGTGGAGACACACAAAGACAGAAAACAACAGAAACAGTTCTGTCTGGTGCAGACACACAAAGACAGAAAACAACAGAAACAGTTCTGTCTGGTGTAGACACACAAAGACTGAAACAGAAACAGTTCTGTCGGGTGCAGACACACAAAGACTGAAAACAACAGAAACAGTTCTGTCTGGTGCGGACACACCAAGACTGAAAACAACAGAAACAGTTCTGTCTGGTGTAGACACACAAAGACTGAAAACAACAGAAACAGTTCTGTCTGGTGTAGACACACAAAGACTGAAAACCACAGAAACAGTTATGTCTGGTGCAGACACACAAAGACAGAAAACAACAGAAACAGTTCTGTCTGGTGTAGACACACAAAGACTGAAAACCACAGAAACAGTTATGTCTGGTGCGGACACACAAAGACTGAAAACAACAGAAACAGTTCTGTCTGGTGTAGACACACAAAGACTGAAAACAACAGAAACAGTTCTGTCTGGTGGAAACACACAAAGACTGAAAACAACAGAAACAGTACTGTCTGGTGCAGACACACAAAGACAGAAAACAACAGAAACAGTTCTGTCTGGTGCAGACACACAAAGACTGAAAACCACAGAAACAGTTATGTCTGGTGTAGACACACAAAGACTGAAAACAACAGAAACAGTTCTGTCTGGTGCGGACACACAAAGACTGAAAACAACAGAAACAGTTCTGTCTGGTGGAAACACACAAAGAATGAAAACAACAGAAACAGTACTGTCTGGTGCAGACACACAAAGACAGAAAACAACAGAAACAGTTCTGTCTGGTGCAGACACACAAAGACTGAAAACCACAGAAACAGTTATGTCTGGTGTAGACACACAAAGACTGAAAACAACAGAAACAGTTCTGTCTGGTGTAGACACACAAAGACTGAAAACAGAAACAGTTCTGTCTGGTGTAGACACACAAAGACTGAAAACAACAGAAACAGTTCTGTCTGGTGGAGACACAAAAAGACAGAAAACAACAGAAACAGTCCTGTCTTTTGTAGACACACAAAGACTGAAAACAACAGAAACAGTTCTGTCTGGTGGAGACACACAAAGACTGAAAACAGAAACAGTTCTGTCGGGTGCAGACACACAAAGACTGAAAACAACAGAAACAGTTCTGTCTGGTGCGGACACACCAAGACTGAAAACAACAGAAACAGTTCTGTCTGGTGTAGACACACAAAGACTGAAAACAACAGAAACAGTTCTGTCTGGTGTAGACACACAAAGACTGAAAACAACAGAAACAGTTCTGTTTGGTGCAGACACACAAAGACAGAAAACAACAGAAACAGTTCTGTCTGGTGCAGACACACAAAGACTGAAAACAACAGAAACAGTTCTGTCTGGTGTAGACACACAAAGACTGAAAACCACAGAAACAGTTATGTCTGGTGCGGACACACAAAGACTGAAAACAACAGAAACAGTTCTGTCTGGTGTAGACACACAAAGACTGAAAACAACAGAAACAGTTCTGTCTGGTGGAAACACACAAAGACTGAAAACAACAGAAACAGTACTGTCTGGTGCAGACACACAAAGACAGAAAACAACAGAAACAGTTCTGTCTGGTGCAGACACACAAAGACTGAAAACCACAGAAACAGTTATGTCTGGTGTAGACACACAAAGACTGAAAACAACAGAAACAGTTCTGTCTGGTGGAGACACACAAAGACAGAAAACAACAGAAACAGTTCTGTCTGGTGCAGACACACAAAGACAGAAAACAACAGAAACAGTTCTGTCTGGTGTAGACACACAAAGACTGAAAACAGAAACAGTTCTGTCGGGTGCAGACACACAAAGACTGAAAACAACAGAAACAGTTCTGTCTGGTGCGGACACACCAAGACTGAAAACAACAGAAACAGTTCTGTCTGGTGTAGACACACAAAGACTGAAAACAACAGAAACAGTTCTGTTTGGTGCAGACACACAAAGACAGAAAACAACAGAAACAGTTCTGTCTGGTGCAGACACACAAAGACTGAAAACAACAGAAACAGTTCTGTCTGGTGTAGACACACAAAGACTGAAAACCACAGAAACAGTTATGTCTGGTGCGGACACACAAAGACTGAAAACAACAGAAACAGTTCTGTCTGGTGTAGACACACAAAGACTGAAAACAACAGAAACAGTTCTGTCTGGTGGAAACACACAAAGACTGAAAACAACAGAAACAGTACTGTCTGGTGCAGACACACAAAGACAGAAAACAACAGAAACAGTTCTGTCTGGTGCAGACACACAAAGACTGAAAACCACAGAAACAGTTATGTCTGGTGTAGACACACAAAGACTGAAAACAACAGAAACAGTTCTGTCTGGTGGAGACACACAAAGACAGAAAACAACAGAAACAGTTCTGTCTGGTGCAGACACACAAAGACAGAAAACAACAGAAACAGTTCTGTCTGGTGTAGACACACAAAGACTGAAAACAGAAACAGTTCTGTCGGGTGCAGACACACAAAGACTGAAAACAACAGAAACAGTTCTGTCTGGTGCGGACACACCAAGACTGAAAACAACAGAAACAGTTCTGTCTGGTGTAGACACACAAAGACTGAAAACAACAGAAACAGTTCTGTCTGGTGTAGACACACAAAGACTGAAAACAACAGAAACAGTTCTGTTTGGTGCAGACACACAAAGACAGAAAACAACAGAAACAGTTCTGTCTGGTGCAGACACACAAAGACAGAAAACAACAGAAACAGTTCTGTCTGGTGTAGACACACAAAGACTGAAAACCACAGAAACAGTTATGTCTGGTGCGGACACACAAAGACTGAAAACAACAGAAACAGTTCTGTCTGGTGTAGACACACAAAGACTGAAAACAACAGAAACAGTTCTGTCTGGTGGAAACACACAAAGACTGAAAACAACAGAAACAGTACTGTCTGGTGCAGACACACAAAGACAGAAAACAACAGAAACAGTTCTGTCTGGTGCAGACACACAAAGACTGAAAACCACAGAAACAGTTATGTCTGGTGTAGACACACAAAGACTGAAAACAACAGAAACAGTTCTGTCTGGTGCGGACACACAAAGACTGAAAACAACAGAAACAGTTCTGTCTGGTGTAGACACACAAAGACTGAAAACCACAGGAACAGTTATGTCTGGTGCGGACACACAAAGACTGAAAACAACAGAAACAGTTCTGTCTGGTGTAGACACACAAAGACTGAAAACAACAGAAACAGTTCTGTCTGGTGGAAACACACAAAGAATGAAAACAACAGAAACAGTACTGTCTGGTGCAGACACACAAAGACAGAAAACAACAGAAACAGTTCTGTCTGGTGCAGACACACAAAGACTGAAAACCACAGAAACAGTTATGTCTGGTGTAGACACACAAAGACTGAAAACAACAGAAACAGTTCTGTCTGGTGTAGACACACAAAGACTGAAAACAGAAACAGTTCTGTCTGGTGTAGACACACAAAGACTGAAAACAACAGAAACAGTTCTGTCTGGTGGAGACACACAAAGACAGAAAACAACAGAAACAGTTCTGTCTTTTGTAGACACACAAAGACTGAAAACAACAGAAACAGTTCTGTCTGGTGGAGACACACAAAGACTGAAAACAGAAACAGTTCTGTCGGGTGCAGACACACAAAGACTGAAAACCACAGAAACAGTTATGTCTGGTGTAGACACACAAAGACTGAAAACAACAGAAACAGTTCTGTCTGGTGGAGACACACAAAGACAGAAAACAACAGAAACAGTTCTGTCTGGTGCAGACACACAAAGACAGAAAACAACAGAAACAGTTCTGTCTGGTGTAGACACACAAAGACTGAAAACAGAAACAGTTCTGTCGGGTGCAGACACACAAAGACTGAAAACAACAGAAACAGTTCTGTCTGGTGCGGACACACCAAGACTGAAAACAACAGAAACAGTTCTGTCTGGTGTAGACACACAAAGACTGAAAACAACAGAAACAGTTCTGTTTGGTGCAGACACACAAAGACAGAAAACAACAGAAACAGTTCTGTCTGGTGCAGACACACAAAGACTGAAAACAACAGAAACAGTTCTGTCTGGTGTAGACACACAAAGACTGAAAACCACAGAAACAGTTATGTCTGGTGCGGACACACAAAGACTGAAAACAACAGAAACAGTTCTGTCTGGTGTAGACACACAAAGACTGAAAACAACAGAAACAGTTCTGTCTGGTGGAAACACACAAAGACTGAAAACAACAGAAACAGTACTGTCTGGTGCAGACACACAAAGACAGAAAACAACAGAAACAGTTCTGTCTGGTGCAGACACACAAAGACTGAAAACCACAGAAACAGTTATGTCTGGTGTAGACACACAAAGACTGAAAACAACAGAAACAGTTCTGTCTGGTGGAGACACACAAAGACAGAAAACAACAGAAACAGTTCTGTCTGGTGCAGACACACAAAGACAGAAAACAACAGAAACAGTTCTGTCTGGTGTAGACACACAAAGACTGAAAACAGAAACAGTTCTGTCGGGTGCAGACACACAAAGACTGAAAACAACAGAAACAGTTCTGTCTGGTGCGGACACACCAAGACTGAAAACAACAGAAACAGTTCTGTCTGGTGTAGACACACAAAGACTGAAAACAACAGAAACAGTTCTGTCTGGTGTAGACACACAAAGACTGAAAACAACAGAAACAGTTCTGTTTGGTGCAGACACACAAAGACAGAAAACAACAGAAACAGTTCTGTCTGGTGCAGACACACAAAGACAGAAAACAACAGAAACAGTTCTGTCTGGTGTAGACACACAAAGACTGAAAACCACAGAAACAGTTATGTCTGGTGCGGACACACAAAGACTGAAAACAACAGAAACAGTTCTGTCTGGTGTAGACACACAAAGACTGAAAACAACAGAAACAGTTCTGTCTGGTGGAAACACACAAAGACTGAAAACAACAGAAACAGTACTGTCTGGTGCAGACACACAAAGACAGAAAACAACAGAAACAGTTCTGTCTGGTGCAGACACACAAAGACTGAAAACCACAGAAACAGTTATGTCTGGTGTAGACACACAAAGACTGAAAACAACAGAAACAGTTCTGTCTGGTGCGGACACACAAAGACTGAAAACAACAGAAACAGTTCTGTCTGGTGTAGACACACAAAGACTGAAAACCACAGGAACAGTTATGTCTGGTGCGGACACACAAAGACTGAAAACAACAGAAACAGTTCTGTCTGGTGTAGACACACAAAGACTGAAAACAACAGAAACAGTTCTGTCTGGTGGAAACACACAAAGAATGAAAACAACAGAAACAGTACTGTCTGGTGCAGACACACAAAGACAGAAAACAACAGAAACAGTTCTGTCTGGTGCAGACACACAAAGACTGAAAACCACAGAAACAGTTATGTCTGGTGTAGACACACAAAGACTGAAAACAACAGAAACAGTTCTGTCTGGTGTAGACACACAAAGACTGAAAACAGAAACAGTTCTGTCTGGTGTAGACACACAAAGACTGAAAACAACAGAAACAGTTCTGTCTGGTGGAGACACACAAAGACAGAAAACAACAGAAACAGTTCTGTCTTTTGTAGACACACAAAGACTGAAAACAACAGAAACAGTTCTGTCTGGTGGAGACACACAAAGACTGAAAACAGAAACAGTTCTGTCGGGTGCAGACACACAAAGACTGAAAACAACAGAAACAGTTCTGTCTGGTGCGGACACACCAAGACTGAAAACAACAGAAACAGTTCTGTCTGGTGTAGACACACAAAGACTGAAAACAACAGAAACAGTTCTGTCTGGTGTAGACACACAAAGACTGAAAACAACAGAAACAGTTCTGTTTGGTGCAGACACACAAAGACAGAAAACAACAGAAACAGTTCTGTCTGGTGCGGACACACAAAGACTGAAAACAACAGAAACAGTTCTGTCTGGTGTAGACACACAAAGACTGAAAACCACAGGAACAGTTATGTCTGGTGCGGACACACAAAGACTGAAAACAACAGAAACAGTTCTGTCTGGTGTAGACACACAAAGACTGAAAACAACAGAAACAGTTCTGTCTGGTGGAAACACACAAAGAATGAAAACAACAGAAACAGTACTGTCTGGTGCAGACACACAAAGACAGAAAACAACAGAAACAGTTCTGTCTGGTGCAGACACACAATGACTGAAAACCACAGAAACAGTTATGTCTGGTGTAGACACACAAAGACTGAAAACAACAGAAACAGTTCTGTCTGGTGTAGACACACAAAGACTGAAAACAGAAACAGTTCTGTCTGGTGTAGACACACAAAGACTGAAAACAACAGAAACAGTTCTGTCTGGTGGAGACACACAAAGACAGAAAACAACAGAAACAGTTCTGTCTTTTGTAGACACACAAAGACTGAAAACAACAGAAACAGTTCTGTCTGGTGGAGACACACAAAGACTGAAAACAGAAACAGTTCTGTCGGGTGCAGACACACAAAGACAGAAAACAACAGAAACAGTTCTGTCTGGTGCAGACACACAAAGACAGAAAACAACAGAAACAGTTCTGTCTGGTGCAGACACACAAAGACTGAAAACAACAGAAACAGTTCTGTCTGGTGTAGACACACAAAGACTGAAAACCACAGAAACAGTTATGTCTGGTGCGGACACACAAAGACTGAAAACAACAGAAACAGTTCTGTCTGGTGTAGACACACAAAGACTGAAAACAACAGAAACAGTTCTGTCTGGTGGAAACACACAAAGACTGAAAACAACAGAAACAGTACTGTCTGGTGCAGACACACAAAGACAGAAAACAACAGAAACAGTTCTGTCTGGTGCAGACACACAAAGACTGAAAACCACAGAAACAGTTATGTCTGGTGTAGACACACAAAGACTGAAAACAACAGAAACAGTTCTGTCTGGTGCGGACACACAAAGACTGAAAACAACAGAAACAGTTCTGTCTGGTGTATACACACAAAGACTGAAAACCACAGAAACAGTTATGTCTGGTGCGGACACACAGAGACTGAAAACAACAGAAACATTTCTGTCTGGTGTAGACACACAAAGACTGAAAACAACAGAAACAGTTCTGTCTGGTGGAAACACACAAAGACTGAAAACAACAGAAACAGTACTGTCTGGTGCAGACACACAAAGACAGAAAACAACAGAAACAGTTCTGTCTGGTGCAGACACACAAAGACTGAAAACCACAGAAACAGTTATGTCTGGTGTAGACACACAAGACTGAAAACAACAGAAACAGTTCTGTCTGGTGCAGACACACAAAGACTGAAAACAACAGAAACAGTTCTGTCGGGTGTAGACACACAAAGACTGAAAACAACAGAAACAGTTCTGTCTGGTGTAGACACACAAGACGAAACCACAGAAACAGTACTGTCTGGTGTAGGCACACAAAGACTGAAAACAACAGAAACAGTTCTGTCTGGTGCAGACACACAAAGACTGAAAACCACAGAAACAGTTATGGTCTGGTGTAGACACACAAAGACTGAAAACAACAGAAACAGTTCTGTCTGGTGCAGACACACAAAGACTGAAAACAACAGAAACAGTTCTGTCTGGTGTAGACACACAAAGACTGTAAAACACAGAAACAGTTCTGTCTGGTGGAGACACACAAGACTGAAAACAACAGAAACAGTACTGTCTGGTGCAGACACACAAAGACTGAAAACCACAGAAACAGTTATGTCTGGTGTAACACACAAAGACTGAAACAACAGAAACAGTTTTTCTGTCTGGTGTTACACACAAGACTGAAAACAACAGAAACAGTTCTGTCTGTGGAGACACACAAAGACAGAAAACAACAGAACAGTTCTGTCTTTTGTAGACACACAAAACAGAAACAGTTCTGTCTTGGTGCAGACACACCAAGACAGAAAACAACAGAAACAGTTCTGTCTGGTGGAGACACACAAAGACTGAAAACAGAAACAGTTCTGTCTGGTGCAGACACACAAAGACTGAAAACAACAGAAACAGTTCTGTCTGGTGCGGACACACAAAGACTGAAAACAACAGAAACAGTTCTGTCTGGTGTAGACACACCAAAGACTGAAACAACAGAAACAGTTCTGTCTGGTGTAGACACACAAAGACTGAAAAAAACAACAGAAACAGTTCTGTCTGGTGCAGACACACAAAGACAGAAAACAACAGAAACAGTTCTGTCTGGTGCAGACACACAAAGACTGAAAACAACAGAAACAGTTATGTCTGGTGTAGACACACAAAGACTGAAACAACAGAAACAGTTCTGTCTGGTGCGGGACACACAAGACTGAAAACAACAGAAACAGTTCTGTCTGTGAGACACACAAAGACTGAAAACCACAGAAACAGTTATGTCTGGTGCGGACACACAAAGACTGAAAACAACAGAAACAGTTCTGTCTGGTGTAGACACACAAAGACTGAAAACAACAGAAACAGTTCTGTCTGGTGGCGAACACACAAAGACTGAAAACAACAGAAACAGTACTGTCTGGTGCAGACACACAAAGACAGAAAACAACAGAAACATTTCTGTCTGGGCAGGACACACAAAGACTGAAAACACAGAAACAGTTATGTCTGGTGGTAGACACACAAAGACTGAAAACAACAGAAACAGTTCTGTCTGGTGCAGACACACAAAGACTGAAAACAACAGAAACAGTTCTGTCGGGTGTAGACACACAAGACTGAAAACAACAGAAACAGTTCTGTCTGGTGTAGACACAACAACGACTGAAACACAGAAACAGTACTTGTCTGGTGCATAGGCACACAAAGACATGAAAACAACAGAAACAGTTCTGTCCGGGTAGGGGTGCAGACACACAAAGAATGAAAACCACAGAACAGTTCTGTTCTGGTGACAGACACACAAAGACTTGAAAACAACAGAAACAGTTCTGTCTTGTGTAGACACACAAAGACTGAAAACAACAGAAACAGTTCTGTCTGGTGCAGACAACAAAGACTGAAAACCAACAGAAACAGTTCTGTTCCTGGTGTAGACACACAAAGACTGAAAACAACAGAAAAGTTATGTCTGGTGCAGACACACAAAGACTGAAAACAACAGAAACAGTTCTGTCTGGTGTAGACACACAAAGACTGAAAACAACTGAAACAGTTCTGTCTGGTTCAGACACACAAAGACTGAAAACAACAGAAACAGTTCTGTCTGGTGTAGACACACAAAGACTGAAAACAGAAACAGTTCTGTCTGGTGCAGACACACAAAGACTGAAAACAACAGAAACAGTTCTGTCTGGTGTAGACACACAAAGACTGAAAACAACAGAAACAGTTCTGTCTGGTGTAGACACACAAAGACTGAAAACAACAGAAACAGTTCTGTCTGGTGGAGACACACAAAGACTGGAAAACAGAAACAGTTCTGTCTGGTGCAGACACACAAAGACTGAAAAAACAACAGAAACAGTTCTGTCTGGTGGCGGACACACAAGACTGAAACAACAGAAACAGTTCTGTCTGGTGTAGACACACAAAGACTGAAAACAACAGAAACAGTTCTGTCTGGTGTAGACACACAAAGACTGAAAACAACAGAAACAGTCTGTTTGGTGCAGACACACAAGACAGAAAACAACAGAAACAGTCTGTCTGGTGCAGACACACAAAGACTGAAAACAACCAGAAACAGTTCTGTCTGGTGTAAGACACACAAAGAGTGAAAACACAGAAACAGTATGTCTGGTGCGGACACACAAAGACTGAAACAACAGAAACAGTTCTGTCTGTGTAGACACACAAAGACTGAAAACAACAGAACATTCTGTCTGGTGAGACACACAAAGACTGAAAACAACAGAAACAGTACTGTCTGGTGCGACACACAAAGACAGAAAACAACAGAAACAGTTCTGTCTGGTGCAGACACACAAAGACTGAAAACAACAAACAGTTCTGTCTGGTGTAGACACACAAAGACTGAAAACAACAGAAACAGTTCTGTCTGGTGTAGACACACAAAGACTGAAAACAACAGAAACAGTTCTGTCTGGTGCAGACACACAAAGACTGAAACAACAGAAACAGTTCTGTCTGGTGTAGACACACAAAGACTGAAAACAACAGAAACAGTTCTGTCTGGTGTAGACACACAAAGACTGAAAACAACAGAAACAGTTCTGTCTGGTGTAGACACACAAAGACTGAAACAACAGAAACAGTTCTGTCTGGTGTAGACACACAAAGACTGAAACAACAGAAACAGTTCTGTCTGGTGTAGACACACAAAGACTGAAAACAACAGAAACAGTTCTGTCTGGTGCAGACACACAAAGACTGAAAACAACAGAAACAGTTCTGTCTGGTGTAGACACACAAAGACTGAAAACAACAGAAACAGTTCTGTCTGGTGTAGACACACAAAGACTGAAAACAACAGAAACAGTTCTGTCTGGTGTAGACACACAAAGACTGAAAACAACAGAAACAGTTCTGTCTGGTGCAGACACACAAAGACTGAAAACAACAGAAACAGTTCTGTCTGGTGTAGACACACAAAGACTGAAAACAACAGAAACAGTTCTGTCTGGTGTAGACACACAAAGACTGAAAACAACAGAAACAGTTCTGTCTGGTGTAGACACACAAGACTGAAAACAACAGAAACAGTTCTGTCTGGTTCAGACACACAAAGACTGAAAACAACAGAAACAGTTCTGTCTGGTGTAGACACACAAAGACTGAACACAGAAACAGTTCTGTCTGGTGTAGACAACAAAGACTGAAAACAACAGAAACAGTTCTGTCTGGTGTAGACACACAAAGACA